>NW_014542627.1:140602-142398 GCF_000741045.1 Vigna radiata var. radiata
ACAATACAATCATCAATAACATACCTATCAACAAAATGATCATCAACAACAGAATCAATCTTAGGTATGCTTACCTCCACTTCCCTAGATGTGGTTAAAGTGGTGGAAGATGACAGTGGTCTACCTATCTCAAAGGTGTTTCTCATATCTGCCTGTTCCTCCAATTCTTCATCAGTCTCCTCAGGTGCAACAGTAGGGACATAGGAAGGTGGGAAAGTAGATGGCGCAATAGCAGACTCATGACTCTGCTCCCCATCTCCTATGTGGATGGCATCAACATCATCTGGAAACTGAACAATCTGAAATGGTGATCCCTCTAAAACATAAGACTGTTCCTTAGTGAGCTGAGTGGCCATCTGCCCCATCTGATCAGTCAAACTCTAAATGGAAGCTTTGGTCTCCTGTTGAAACTCCATGTTCTCCCGCCGGAACTGAATGTTCAGAATAGTCATATGCTCCAATAACTCCTTCAGTGTAGGCTCAGAAGTAGTGGAAAGATAAGGAGTTACTTGGGCAGGCTCATGAAACTGCAACTGTTGTGGTTCCTGGACAGGGGGGGAAGGCACACAAGAATTCTGGAATGACTGATATTTTTGTGGAGCATCATACCATCCCAAGCTAGGGTCATTCCATCCAGGATCGTTGTTGTAGCCATGCTGAGCAGGGAAGAATTTATCCAAGAACAGTTGCTCAAGATCTTCCCAAGAGGTGATGGATCCTAGAGGAAGAGAATACAACCAATTCCTTGCTGCTTCTTGTAATGAATGCGGAAATGCCCTTAAAAACATGTGATCATCGGGGACATGAGGAGGTTTCTTTGAAGAGAAAATGGTGTAGAACTCCTCCAAATATTTGTGAGGGCATTCACCTATAAAACCATGAAACTTAGGCAGCAAATGTGTTAGTCCAGAGGTGAGAACGAAATGAGCATCATCCTCATGAAGTGAAACTGGCTCCGAAAGAGCACTCTCATGAGTGGGAGGATGAGTCATATTGTTCTCAGCACAGAAATCAGCAGAGTATACATCACAATCATCAGAGTAACATCCAGAAGGAGAATCATAATCATAGGCACTAACAGAATAAGCATTATTCACAGAATCAAAATAGGTAGACATATATATAGAAAAAGGGGAAGGGGAAGAATGCAATGATAATATGCAACTAAAGCTACCTAAATGCAACACACAATGACGAACTCACAATACAGAACATCACACTCACAACACAAGACATAACACAACACACACTAACACAACAAAAGACCTAAAACCGAACCGTTGGTCCTTGGCAACGGCGCCAAAATTTGATGGGTTGTCGCAGCCCATACAAATTTGATTGCAATTTAGAAATGCAGTATAATGCTAGGAAGTGTGACTCCTAGGTCGTCTCTCAAGGACCAACTACGGTTCAGAGTCAAGTCTAACACGAAGGTGGGGGTTTTTTGAAAGGTTTGCGTGGTGAATGCGGAAAATTTAAAATGAAATTTAATTAAAACGCAAATGTAAAAATGTAATTAAATTCAATTAAAATGAAATTAAATGCAACAACACATTTCACCATGCATGAAAATGAAATTAAAATAGTAAAAACGAAACTGCTACAGTAAATACGAAAATTCACGCTGAAATTGGACAACTCTGACCTTTGCTCAATGTTTTACCCATAAATTTTTCTACAGAGCTCTAAATGAGATGAGGGTTTTTTTCTTGGAAAGTAGACTCAATTATCTTTCATGTGATATATAAAACGTAGCATTTGGACCTCTGGTATGGTTGCAGTTATTTTTTTAAAAT
>NW_014542627.1:142868-165808 GCF_000741045.1 Vigna radiata var. radiata
CGTGGCATCTGGTGAAGAATAACCCTTTGCATTCAGCTTCATCAAAATAAAATAAAGAAAACAATTGCTTAGGAGATGAAAAGAAATGTAGCAGCTGTGTGTGCCTTTCCAGCAGGGATTAAAATATAGGTGCGCATCCAAGAATTCAAAATTGAATTGGTATAAAATTGTGTGCCACCAGCAGCTTAAAATCAAATGCACCATGCCCTCTTCCATTCAAAATGAGCGTGTGTTTTTTCTCCCAAAAGCAAACCATCACCGCATGCTTCCTTTCTCAAAGAAACATCACCGCCACTTTCATTCTAGCAAGGATTTAATGTCCGTTTTCCCTCTGAAATCACTGTTACCTTCTTTGCTAAATTAAATGAGCTTTTCCAAAAGAAAATAAAAACAAAGGCTTCTTCAAAATACCATCAAATGTAACCAGCTTATAAGCATTCAGCAGTAAGGAAAAATGTTTGACCAAAACTGGAAATAAAGGGCGGTTGTTGCCTTTTTCACCCAGCAGCTTAGACAAAAATATAATGGCAAGAAAAATGCTTCATTCATTCATCCAAAAATGTAAATTAGCAATCAAAATGTGTTCTCGGTAAGCAAAGAAAAGTTGAAGAGAGGTGCTTCTTTCAATCATTCGTAGTCTCCCATTGCCTCCCAAAAAAACGTTGCAGCCCCCCTCTCAAAACAAAAAAAATGACGGCTGGACCTATCTCCCTAGGATCATATGTCCTAAAATTGGGGTGGGGTCCACCCTAAAAAAAAAATAAAACCCTAGGGTGCCAAGTGTCCTACAATTTTGAGCCCTCATATTTTTTAACAATGGCCCAATGTGCAAAGGTTGTCTAAAAAAAAAAAGTTTAAACAATTAAATTACAATGTAACTAAATTTTAAAATGTCTAAATGGAGAGTCTTGAATTTATTTGGTGTCCTCCAAATGTCCCAAATTGTGTTTCCAAAATTTTCCCTGAAAATAATAATGCAAATAATTAGCTCAGAAAATTCAAATTAATTAAAATTAGAATTTCCGGTCAAATTAAGCATAATTAGGAAAAACGGGAAAATACCGGACAATTAAGCACAATTCCCTGATTAATTCTAGCACAATAAACTAAGTGAAGTCAATAAAATATCGATTCATCAGCGTCCGAACACTAAAAAGGGTTGGGTGTCTTTGAATTCCATGGCTAAGGACGTCATTCTTCAACTTTTTGCCGATTCTTTCAAAGATTTTAAAAACTATTTTTTCAAAGTGTCCATTACCAAATCGGGCCGTCCATTCTTTTTTTACGAGGATGGTACCCCTAAATTTCCATTATACTGGACCGGAAAGCCTCAGGCTAAAACCTCATGGCCGCGAGAAAAGATGACAGATGTTGAACTGAAGGATCTTGAGATGCTGATAGGGTTGTCACGTCCACTTTCCTCGCGGAAGATAATCAGCTGCCTTGAGTATGATGACATGTATTCGAGGGTGTTCAATATGTTTTCTGAGTGATTCCTTTAGGCTTTGTTTTTCTCTCTGTCTGACTTTAGTTTGTTAATTTGTGTTTGCCAAAAATAATGGGAAGGGTTCCATCTCGCGATTGGTTTAACTTGGCCAAGAAAGCATCCACGGAGGCTAGTTTACCGGGAAAATCTTCACAAGGTGGTTCTTCGCAGAAAGGTCCAGTCATAGTTATCGATCATCGTCCTCCCTCTCCCAAACAGACCTTAAGGAGGAAAAGGAAACCTGAAAGGGCGATGGAGAATCCAAAGGTTGCCCAGAAGGGGAAAAGTACTGAGACGCTTGTTGATTAAGAGGTTATCTGATCCTTGCCAGGAGGCTTATGAGACCCTGGCTTTATCCTTAGTCATAAAATTGAGTTCAATTTTGATGCCTCCGAGCAGAAAGTTATGTCGGAGACCAGCGAACAAACCATGGCCGAGACCTGTTTAGAGCTCATATTGCGAGGTTCGGCAGCTGCCTACAATTTGGTTTATGCCTCTAACCGGGGGCAGTTGAGAACTGAGGTGGATCGCTTGAAGGAAGAGTTGGGAGAGGTGAAGGTCTCTCATAGCCAATGTGCTCAAATGATGGCTGACAGAAAAGTGTTGATGGAGAATTTGAAAAATGCTGGTTTAGAAATGAAGATTGCAAGGGATAGTTTTGTCGCCGATCTAAAGGTTGCAAAAGAGACCATTGCGAGTCTGACGGTGGACAGGGATGATCTCCGCCAAACTATTGTGGCTTTGAAGAAGAGTGTCGAGGATGATGCAGCAACTCGAGCTGAAATGCTGAAGGCTATAGTTGCTGAGCATACAAAGGGTTTCAAGAAGGCTCTTCGACATATGTCCTTTCTTGCCAAGGTGTCCCCTGAGGGACTTGGGTTCGATGTCGATAAATATGTTTATCAAGAGCAGATGGTTCCTCTTGATGACATTCTAGAAGGCACCTTTACTGATGATGGGGAGTTGGCGGGATTGGAAGAAATTGTTGTAACGACGACGGGGGATGCAGATTTGACGACAGATGACGTTGTGGTTGAGGAGGTTCTGGCTTCACATGGCTAACTTTTTGCTCCTCCTGTAATAGCTTTTAGGATCTTGAACTTTTTTCGTGATGTTGATTTCTGCTTTGCTTTACTTTACCAAATACTTGGACTTGGGCGGCTTTGAACTTTGATGTCTTTATATAATATGCTTTTATGGTTATTGTGGTATTTTGCCAAATATTGTATTATTTACGTGGACGATCTTTGTCGTTCGGCGTGAGCTAGATATTGACTTGTTTATAAGTGTTTTCACCATTGGGTGTTCATATTTACATGTCCAGGTAGTTGTTCACCAACGTTTTTTTTATGCTTGGTCAGTTCCCGTTAGCATAAGGGAGTGAACTTCTTTGTTAGATGCTCGGTAAATTCCTGTCATCTGGATCCGTCGATGCTTGTATACTTAGGCGTTCAGATAGGATCCGACAACGTTTAGGGGTAACACCCCTTTTTCATAAGCGGGGCGTCTGGATGGTATCCGACAACGCTTAGGGGAAACACCCCTTTTTAATAAGTGCGGCGTCCAAATGATATCCGACAACGCTTAGGAGTAACACTCCTTTTTTTCATAAATGAGGCGTTCGGATGATATTCGTCAACGCTTAGGAGTAACACTCCTTTTTTCATAAATGAGGCGTTCGGATGATATCCGTCAACGCTTAGGGGTAACACCCCTTTTTCATAAATGTGGCATCCGGATGGTATCCGACAACGCTTAGGAGTGACACTCCTTTTTTCATAAATGAGGCGTCCGGAAGGTATCTGACAACGTTTTTCTGATAATTTGAAAGACCTTATAAATATCTACAGTTATTGCGTAACATGTGTTCTGAATATACTTCATTTATCATTTGTAGAGCAAAATGTTTGAAGGTTCAAATGGAAATAGCAAGATAAATAAATTGAACTTTAGCTATAATAAAATTTAAGATGCGTTGCATTCCATGTGTTGGGAATGGGTTTTCCATCAAGATGCTCTAAGCAGTAGGCTTCGTTTGCTAAGTCTTCCAAAATGCGAAAGGGTCCTTCCCATTTGTCAGCTAGCTTGCCGTGCTCTCTGTTTTTTCTGGCATCTCTCTTCTTCCGCCATACAGGATCATTTTCCGCAAAGTTTCGGGATTGCACCTTAGTGTTGAAACGCCTAGTGATCAGTCGTTTTTGGGCTGCATTTTTAATCATAGCGACTTCTCGCCGTTCAGGCAGGGTGTCCAGATTTACTCGAAGGTGTTCATCCTTGAGACTCATGTCTTGTATACTTCGCCTTATGGAGGTTCGCCTAGTTCGACCGGTAACATTGCATTTGTTCCGTATGTGAGATTGAATGGTGTTTCCCCTGTTGACCCATGCAGGGTACATCTATAGGCCCACAAGACTTCCGGAAATTCTTCGACCCATAATCCCTTCGCGTTTCCAAGTCGCTTCTTTAACTCCGATATGATTGCTTTATTGGCAGCCTCGGCTTGACCGTTCGTCTGAGGATGCTCAATGGAGCTTGTCACATGTTTGATGCCGAGACCCTTGAGGAAATCTTCCAGCTTGCGTTCTACAAATTGTTGTCCATTGTCCGTTATCATTTTTTGTGGTAGCCCGAAGCGACATATTAAATGCCAAATAAATTTCTAAACTTTATGGGCACTGATAACTGCTAGTGCCTCTGCCTCTATCCATTTAGTGAAATAATCCACCACTACTAGGAGGTATTTGCATTGTGCTTTTCCTGCTGGTAACGGTCCAACGATGTCCATGCCCCACTGTGCAAACAGCTAGGGAGCTATTATTCCATGTAGTTCTTCTAGGGGAAGCCGGAAATCGTTTCCATGTGCTTGACACGCGATGCATTTTTTAACAAAGTCTGCACAGTCTTGTTCCATAGTGGGCCAGTAATAACCTGCTCGCAGTATCTTGGCTTTGAGTGTTCGCTTTCCTGAATGCGATCCGCATATTCCATGATGTAACTCCTGCATGACATATTTGGCTTCCTCATCGGATAAACACTTTAGCAGAGGTCTTGTATAGCCTCTTCTATATAGATCGTCACCTACAAATGTGAAGTGTGCGATTCTCTTGGAGTCGATTGTGCTAAGTTGGCTTCCCTGCTCTTGTCGTACCATCAATTGGAGTACGTCTTGTCGCCAATTGTCTCTTGGTGTTGTAACATTAGTGGAAAAGGTTTCTAGCATTGGTTTGTCAAGAGTTGTTTTAATCACGGAGGAGAGTTGTGCTTTTTCCCGGGCACGTTTTAATTTGGAAAGGAGATCCGCTCTGGAATTCTCTGCTCTCGGTACATGAATAATGTTAAAACTAGCAAATGTTTTTATCAGGTCACTAAACTCGTGGAAGTAGCGTAACAAATGGTTGTCTTTGACTTGGAAGGTTCCGCTCATATGGCCTACAACCAGTTGAGAGTCCATGCGACATTCAATCCGTTCAATTTCGAGTTCTTTGGCTAGGAGAAGTCCGGTGATCAAAGCTTCGTATTCCGCCTGGTTGTTGCTTAGTTGAAAATTAAAAGACACTGCCTGCTCAACGATTACTCCGTTCGGCCCTTCTAATATTATCCCGACTCCTCCACCCTTTTTATCTGAGGAGCCATCTACATTCAGATACCATATTGGTGTGTTTGTTGTCTGCGGTAAGTCGGCTTCGAAGTCAGCCAAATGCTGGCCCTTTATAGAGCCTTGCGGTTCGAAATGTAGGCCAAATTCGAATAATTCCACCGACCATGTGACCATTCTCCCTGCCAGATCAGGTTTCCTGAGGATTTTCGCGACCGGGTGGTTGGTATGGACCACAATTTGGTGACTATGAAAATTCGGCCGGAGGCATTTTACGGTAGTTATAAGGGCAAGAGCTATGTTTTCAATTTTCGAGTATCGTTCTTCTGCTCCTTGCAAAGTTTTGCTGACGAAATATATGAGCTTAAAATCTGGGGTTTCTTGGATAAGAGTCGCGCTTACCGAATGGTCTGAGGCGGCTAGATACAGTTGTAAATCGAATCCCTCCACTGGATGGGCCATCATAGGGGGGCTGGTGAGGATGGCCTTGACGGTCGAGAAGGCTTTTTCACACTGGTCGTCCCAGTGGCGTGGGACGTTCTTCTTCATGTTTTTTAAGATGGGTCGGATGTGTTCTGCTAGTTTCGGGATGAATCGTGACAAAGCCGTGAGGCATCCGACTAGTCGTTGTACTTCTTTAAGCTTGGTGGGGCTCTTCATTTCTAGCACCGCTCGGCATTTATCTGGATTGGCTTCGATTCCTCGTTGTGTCAGCATAAACCCAAGGAATTTCCCGGCCAGAACTTCGAAGGTACATTTGTAGGGATTTAGACGCATGTTATACCGCCTCACTTGTTGAAAAACTTCAGCTAAGTCCTCGAGATGTTGTTCATGAGATCGGCTTCGTACCACCATGTCGTCCACATATACTTCCATGCATTTTCCGATCTGATGGTGAAAAATTTTATCCATGAGACGTTGGTAGGTAGCCCCAGCGTTATTGAGGCCGAACGACATCACCTCGTAGCAATAGTTGGCCCGTTCGATTATGAAGGTCGTTTTTTCCTGGTTGGATGAATGCATCGGGATTTGATTGTATCCTGAATAAGCGTTCAGAAAACGTAGCACTATGTGGCCAGAAGCCCCGTCCACCAATTGGTCGATGCTCGGAAGGGGGTAGGAATCTTTTGGACAAGCTTTATTGAGGTCAGTGAAATCAATGCACATTCTCCACTGGCCATTAGATTTTTTTACCATAACGACATTCGCCAACCAAGTTGTATAGGTTATCTCCCGGATGAATTTGGCTTTAACAAGCTTGTTGACTTCCTCTTGGATGGCTTCTTTTTTCTCCTCATCGAATCTTCTCTTTTTCTGTGCTATTGGTGTGGCTTCTTTGAATACAGAAAGTTTGTGAGTCATGACATTTGGGTGAATTCCAGGCATATCTGTGGCGCTCCATGCGAATAGATCGGCATTAGCCTTTATCAAATCGGCCAGTCGGTGCTCGTCGTCCGGTTCTATATATGCGCCGATAGACGTTGTCTGCATTTCATCCTTTCCGAGTTGGAATGATTTAATGTCCCCCTGAGGTTGGATCCGTTCATTTGTGTTAGTTCTCGGGTCTAGGTCGACCACTATTGCTTCATGCCTCTTTGATCTCCTTTTGGAAATGTAAGGTGTGACTTTTAGGCCGGCGACATAACACTATCGTGCTGTTTTCTGGTCTGCCTTTACTGTGCATATCGTCCCTCTATCTGACGGGAACTTCATTGTTAGGTGAGGTGTTGATACGATGGCTCCGAAAGCGTTCAAACATGGTCTCCCCAAGAGGGCATTATAGGAGGTATTGGGTTCAACCAAAAGGAACCGGACCCTCAGTTCCTTTGCATCGTCTTGCGTCCCCAATCGAGTTCTCAGATCGAGATACCCGCGGATGTCAACTCTTTCCCCTGCGAAGCCTACGATTTGCTCGTTGAATGGGCATATTATATCTTCCGACAAGTCCATTTTCAGGAATGTCGTCCAATACAATATATTGACCGAGCTACCCTGGTCAATTAAAACTTTGCTTACATCGTATAGTGCTATTTCGGCAATGATTACCATTGGGTCATCCTGGTCGGGCTCCGGAGCGTGGAAGTCCGCATCCGTGAATGTGATATCGGGCATGGACACAAAATTATGCCTTACATTGTTGACGCTCTGAAGGTTTCTCAGATGTCTTTTCCGAGCGGATGAAAAGACTCCGCCTCCGGAGATGGTGTTGATTCGACCCCTAATCGGTCTTTCTCTTATGTGCTCCCTGGGACGGCTTCGGGAGCGATCTCTCTCCCTTTGGCGACTTCGTGAACGGTTTCTTGGGCGGACACTAGTGTCATGAATCCGTTTGGGGCTTCTTTCTTTTCTGGGAGATCTTTTGTGCGGTTTTGGCTCTTCTTGCACGAATTGACAGAGATATCCCGCTCGAATGAGTCTTTTGTGTTCATCTCTGAGGGTGGTACAGTCCTCGGTGGAGTGTCCCAGGTTGGCATGAAATAGGCACACCTTGGTTGCGTCGGCGGTCTTGGGTGTGGGTCGTCTTCGTACGTTGAGGAGCTCAGCGCTTAGGGCCTCCTTAAACACCTTTGTCAATGGCGCATTCAGGCGTGCATAATGATCATATCGAGGAGGTTGTAAAATTCTTTTGTGAAGGAGAAGGTTTTATTTCATTGTTATTTGACAATTTTGTCAAAGTTAATAAAAGTATTATGACGTAAGACATGAATTTTCTTGTTATATGAGTTTTAAATTAAGTTATGACAATTTTATTTTTATAGTAATTATTTGAAATAGGATTATTTGTAAAGTTATGCTAAGAAAGAAAACAAAATGAGGTGTTACATTATTTAATTTCAACTAGTTATTATAAAAACAAAACCATCACTGATTTATTTAAAATTCAAATAAAAAAAATTTCATGTTTTGCATTATTATATTTTTATTAACTTAACAAATTTGTAAAATAAAAATGAAATAATTTGAGATTGCCTACACATTTATTGATTCTACTCCAACTCTTATTCTTTATTGTTATACATCTTTCTCAACATCATCTACAAAAATACCATCATCTTAAGTGAAACTCACAATAACAAATAAAATGGTAATTTATCATGACAAAGTAAAAACCTCAAGTTTGAAAATAAGGCCATAAGGTATTTAAAATTCCAAAACATTTGAAAATATAGGTCTTTCCTAAAATCATTTTTCTCGTTAAAAATAAAACACATTAAAGTTTATCAAGTAGACTCTTAAGAAAGAGGCAAGTCACAATACACAAACTTAATAATCTTGTCTTTCTTATGCATAAACCCCTTGTTACTTCATACATCTTATTTTTAACTTAGAAAATGAAACCAATTTGTAATTAACAATATTTTACCATCCTTCTCCCTCCCCCAAATTTTTGGATGATAAAAACAAAAGCAAATAAAATAAATAAATAAACCAAATATTCTATATAAACTTGTCTCAAAGAGGTACAACCTCCCTAATCAAAATGAAACAAACTCAAACTCACACGGAATCTCAAGCCTCCCCAATAAATAAAACAAAATAAATAAAGCAACTTAAACTGACACGAGAGTCCTACAACCTCTTAAACTATAATGGAACAATTCAAACTCACACAATAATCCTATAATCTCTCTAACTCAAACCCACATTAGAATCCTATAACCTCTCTTAATATAATGGAATAAAATATCACAATCTCATATTTATAAAAAAACCAACAAACACACATCAAATATATATATATATATATATATATATATATATATATATATATATATATATATATATATATATATATATATATTCAATTACATGTCATTACATACTCTTCTAAATTCATTTTTTCTTCTTCTACTAATTTCACATAGTTCAAAATTTTGGATATTTTTCTTTCAAAGACTTTTTTTTTGTTATTTTATTTTCTATTTCCTAGAATGATTAGGCTAAATCAAGGTAATTAACAATGATTACGTGTAACTAATATTTTATTTTTATTTTTAGCATAGACATATTTCATCACATATTAATGAACTAAAAGTTATGACTCAATGTAATAAAATTAAGGCTTAATACCGCTTTTGGTCCTTAGTTTGGGGGGTTGTGTTCAAAATGGTCCTATCTTTTTTAAAAGGTAACAAATGATCCCAACTTTTGAAAAAACGGATCAAGTTAATCCTTTTCACTAACAACGTCAAAAATTTAACAGTGCAGGTGCCACCTTGGACAAAACATACTGAACTGTCTCATACGTAGCACGACACGTGTGAATTTTGAATTTTAAAAAAAAAATTCTTGACACGTCAGCCATATTCCACCTCCAGTAATAGTGAATGCCATCAGAGCACAAGATAAATGGGTCTATGGCATTGAAAGTGTAAGACTTGTGAATACATAAGATAAGGCAGCACAAGAAATTACCTTGAGGAAACCATATGAAGTAGTTATACATGACAACTGCAACATTGAGTGTTTTGCCAAGTCCCATTGGCAAGGCCACCAATGTGTTGGAGAAGAGTGCAAACTGGGTAATATCAAATTGATAGTCACGGAGAGGAACATTAACTGCAATGCAAATTCCAAAAGGTGATTAATTAAAACTCTTCAAGTGTGGAAGAAAGTGAAGGGAATCAACCGTCGTACCCAGATATATCCAGGTTTTGGTTGCCTCCGCATCTGTGTGGTGGACAAAGGTAGCGTTTTCGTCATCTTCTTCGAACTGTGGTGTTGGAGATTCCTTCTTGAGACCCTTTCCCTTTCGCTATGCGTCACTCGTTATCTCGCAAACAACGTCAATTTCTCTGGCAGCTGCTTCCCATTTGCTAGTTTCTGAGAGAGTGCTTGGAAAGCTTGTGGGTTTTGTGGGGAGGAAAGGGAGAGGAAGAAGGAGAGGGGGAGGAAGAAGAAGACGACGACGCAGGTCATGAGTGAAAAAACCCTAAATTCATCGGTTGGTGCAGGTGGAAGAAGATGAAGCTGATGTGTCAACATTTTTTTTAAATTCAAAATTAACACTATATACTACTCATCGTGCCACGTATGAGACAGTACCATTAGATAATTGACGCTGTTATGAAAAAGGAGTAACTTGAACTATTTTTTCAAAAGATGAGATCAATTGTTACACGGAAAAAAAAGTAGGACCATTTTGAACATAACTCCCCAGACTAGGGACCAAAAATGGTATTAAACCTAAAATTAAAATAAAAAACATTAATTATACACTTAGAAGAAAAACTTAATTTTATAATCTATAATGAAATCAACTACATTAAACTTAATAAATGATATTTCTATGCGTTTAAAAACTCTAAAAGGGATTTTTTTTTCTTTTTACCGAATGCAGATTCTTGAGTTTATGATTGTCACCTAATATTATTTTTTTTACCGAATGCAGATTCTTAATAAATGATTTTTTTTTTCTTTTTACCGAATGCAGATTCTTAATAGTTACAGGAAGAGATAATAATAAGTAATATTATTTTTAATTATATTATTTTATTCTTCAGGAAACAAAAAGGATAAACATAATACACAAAGAATAAAAGTAATTGTTATTAAGAGTATTTTTGAAATAAACTTATTTTTCGCAATTTTAGTTGTTTTTTTATGAAAATTTAAAATATAAGCTTAAATTTAATAACTTATTTTTTCAAATTTATATACACATTATTTTTATGAATAAAAAGTTATTCCGAATACATCATATTACCCTTTTCACAGCTAGTTTTCATTCAAGATTTCATATATTTTAGTTTTAATATTAATTAACTAACCAACTTTAGTGCTTTCGATGATAGAGGGGTTCAATTCCGGTTTTGGCAAGTTTTTATTTTCATTTTGTAAAGTGACAAATAACGTATCACAAAATCTGGGTGGTGTTGTTGGTTATCATGCCAGTCTCTCTCACTAGTCCGGTTGGAATATTTTTATTTTTGAATAAATTGATTAAGTTAAAACAAATTTGTAAGCATTTTAAATAAGAAACGTTGTCTGGGTGGTGTAGTTGGTTATCACGCTAGTCTCACACACTAGAGGTCCCCGGTTCGAACCCGGGCTCAGACAATTTTCTTTTTGCATATTTTCATTTCTGACCAAACCCAAGAAAGAAGACAAGTTAGAAAATAAAATCGCAAGCTTCATTTCCCCTTTCTTCACTCTTTGCACTTTCCTACTTTCCTTCCTCTTCCTTTCGTCCTCCATTCAATTCCTTTTCCAACAAACTTTTTCTTCGTCAATCAGTGTGTGTGTGAGAGACAATAATGGATTGGGGTAACGTCACCGCTGAGGATCTCATCGACGCTCTCCGCGAGGTCGATTGGTCGGCGCCGCCGCGCCCGCTGTCGGAATTCTTCTCTCGATTTACCGTTCCCAGATCTTCTTCCAAATGGAACAGCCGCCTCAAATGCAATCTCTACTAGTACCGTCCCTTCCTCTTTCCTAACCCTCTCAATTTCATCGTTACCTTTCAATAGTTCATCAATTTTCATAATTTTCATTTTCCTATTTTCTTTTTAATTTCTTTTCGATTAACCGGATGCTCAGCCAACGAATTTCCTTTTCCTTTATGTTTTGTTTTTATTTTGCATGTTTTCTTTTTAGTTCGATCTTTCCTTGTTTTGGCCTTGTTTAAACGTTTTACGGCTGATCACTTTATGGAATTACTTTATTCTGTTTTTAAGGTTCCATGATGAATTTCGAGTTACGAGGATGTGATGATTAATCATAGGATAGTGTTTTGTAAATTTGGGGATGACTTGTTATTGACATATTGTGGTATTATGGGGCTGGGAAATGGCAATGATGGTTGTGTTTTGTTTGCTGCAGCTACCGGACCAACTACTTCCTTTTGATTGTGTCTGTTCTCAGTAAGTGGGCTTCATGGATACTGTTTATTGAAATTATGATATTTGGAGATGGCTTCTCTCATTATTAGCTTTTTGAATTGTAGTATTGGGTTTTCTTCGGAGGCCGCTTGCTATTGTAGCCGCACTTCTTACTGCACTCAGCATTGCTTTTTTGAATGACAGGTAAGCTGTGGTAATGGCTATGTTTATATATTGTTGTAGATGATTGGTTTTGAAGTTTATTTGATTTTTCAAACATTTTGGTAAGGGTTGTGGTATTTAGGGGACAGGTTTTATATGACTTTAGAGCTTAATGCATTTGATTCCATTTAAAAAACTAATTAATCTGAACACTTTCGATTTATGATTTTCCCTCTTGGCACACTGTTAATTACAGCCTCCAGTAGCACCCTGATAGTTTACTACTATATTGACTCATCCCATTTACTTCTAGGCTGATACGATACAGATGCCATATTTTTTGGGTGGTAGTTGTGTTAAGGAAATTCTGAGCTGCCCTTGATAGAATATTGAATAATTCTCTTTGCAGTGTTCATAGTGTTTCTTTATGCAGAATCATAAATATTAGAAGCGTGGAGTAAACCGGTAAAATTTATATTTGGGTTTATTTTCTAGACGACATAGCTTGACTTTAACTGCACTCCCAGTACCCATAAAAAATCTTGCCATAAAGCTAACGTGACATGAATTGCATGATTGTTGTGCTTCTAGCTTTCGTTAAGGTTCTTTTATCACATTATTTGTAATAGCAGGTTAGTGACTTTTGTATTTTTACGCTGATCAACATAGTAGTTTTAGCATATAGCTTTGGAAGGTACTTTGGATTTGGTTTCCTTTTTGTGACATGAGCAGACAAATGAATAGGTCTTATTCTGTAGGATGGGAAAGGTTGGTAGGTATGGTAGAAAAGCAAGAGCTTTTGATCAAATTCAGATTTTAGTGTATGTTCTGGGTCTACTCGAGACAATAGTGTTAGTATAGTTCTCGACTTGGATATAAAGAAAAAGTTATGTTCTCTAACACTGCACTAATCTTCTATCTAGAGAGGGAGAATAGCAATGCAAAATTATTTCTAAGGCTGTGATATTTTCATGGTTACAAAATAGAGAAGGAAAAAATCTCCAAGGGGTTGTAACATATAACACTAACACAGCTGTTGAGTACAACAACAAACTACTCTAACAGTTGAGTTTGACTTTAGATATTTTTTATTATACTTACATGATGGGCTATTAGCCAATTATTTCCCCCGCTAATATTTACCTTTGGATAATTTGTAAAATATTTTAAAAATTTTTACCCTCAATCCTAGAAATCTGTAGAAGTCTGAGAATTTTTAACTGTGACGTTATCATTCATTCAGCGTCAGTATTATGTTATGGAAGTGCTTATCATATATATATATATATATATATATATATTTCTCACATCAATGTAATTGGTGTTTTTTTGCAGCTTTGCAGGTACCTTTAGTGAGAAGGTAACAAGAACAGTTAGGCAATTTTCACCACATTTAGCTGCCAAAATGAGACCTCCTCTCACGTAAGCATATTTGAATGTTGTCTCTTTTTACTTTGGAAGTTTATGCATGTTCATCAATTATTTTAATTTCAGGCCTGTTATTCGTGGACGTCCTTCAGCCAAGAGAGCAATTTATATATGTGGTCGGCCACGTTGGGTGTTTGTCTTGATATTTTCTTCTGGTAAATGAATGTGGGATGTGCTGTCTAACCTTGCTATCAGTATGATATTTTTGACTCTAATGATTCTTTCCCTTTTTTTGTGCAGCAAGTTTCATCCTTTGGTTTGTTTCTGCTGGTCTCCTGACTGTTTTATGGGCTCTTGCTATTGGTCTTCTTGGTACATTTCATACTGAGAATTTATAATTTTTTTTTGCAATTGTTAAATTTTCTTGAGTTTATTTCTTTTACTATTTTCAGCTACCATCCTACATGCAAGCTTTAGAACACCAAACTTGAAAGCTCGTCTAAACACATTCCGTGAAGAATTCCGTGCAGTATGGCGCAATTATAGTGAACTGTAGCTTACATAAAATTTGTTGGACTTTAATGTAAGTGCTTTCTGCCTTAGCATTTGTCCATTTTAATATGCTTAATGATTTAATGTTTATGTGAAGAACATGTAAAATACATACATTGAAGTGATTGAGAAATAGATTTGTATATTATGGTGTTAGGTAGAAAGTGTAGCCTCTTAAGCCGCATACTTATTACTATCACATGATCTAAGACATGATGAGTAATTGTCATTTTCAATGAATGTGTACTATCAAAAGATAGGTCTAACAACAATGATACATATTGGAAGTTAAAGGTTGGTCTTGTGACAGACCTGTAATGAGACTCAGAGCAATAATTAGGGGAGTAATTCCCACAAGACATTACGGTAATGGTCATGCTACCAGACAGGTTCTACCAGTTGAGTTAGTTATGTGGAAGGGGGGGGGGGGATGAGTTGCATGGGGAGATGAGAAAATAACAGAACGACTGGAGGGGTGGTATGGGGAAGGTTTTGGGTTTCATAAGCTAGGAAAGATTTAGGATACTGAGGACTCAGCCTATTGTAGAGCCAGTGAGGTTCTGGGTGTGCATTGCAGAGTCTCCTTTCTTTTTCTTAGCATTCTTAGTATTTATGAGATGCAGTTGAGCTCCCAGTTATTTCTTATTAACATTGTTGGATAAATAGGGATGTTCTTGACCATTAATGTAATGGCTTTAGTTCTGTATCTTTCATTTACATATTATTATTATTTATTTATTTTGCACATCTTCAAAGGCTTGTAAAACAGGCTGTCTTTTTTACTTCATAAAATTCAGAACTGGACATGAACTCCTTTTGTTGGCACATACGAGGATTCAATTTGTAATCCCTATGTATGTAGAGATCTTTACTTTAGTGCATCGGTAAAAAAAAATCTCCTTTTAGCCTCCTTTTGATGAAAAATTTGTCAGATGTGGTCTTTTTCTTTCACAGAAAACTTTCTTTTTGGCTCCTTGATAGAGGTGTCAAATTGACCCAGGGCCATGGGCCAATCCTAACTCATCCTTGGAAAAACTCCCTTTTAGGAGGTTCCCTTATTAAGGGGGTGAAAAAAACTCCTCTCAAGTGAGTTAGAGTTAGAATTAAGGTGAATTTGGCGGCCCTAGTACAAGATTTTAATTAACTTTTAGAAACAATATTTATGTATTTTATTAGATAGTCTAATATATTATAATTTTTAATATTTTTATATCATATTTATTATTATGTTATTAAATAAAATATATAATATATAATTTAATACTGACCACAATTTATTTATTAATTTGCAATGACGTAATCTGTGTTATAAATTATATATATATATATATATATATATATATATATATATATACACACATCGGAGTCCATTTTTGTGAAGATAGAATTCAAAAGTTACTAAGCACTTAGATTTTTTTTATTCTTTAAATTTTTAAGATAAACATGTTAAAAGGAAAAACGGATATGAAAATATTAATTTGATATTATCATGAAAAGATGAAACGGAAAGGGAAACAAACTAACACTATCTTTTGGTTGAATATATATTTTTATTAACATGTATGATAAGAATAATTGTCTTATTTTAATAAATGTTGTTATAAAATATAATCTTTTTTATCTTATATTGTGATCACACTTGTTTGATGAACAATTAATTGTAAAATAGTCATTTTATCTCTTATTTTTATAAGAGGAAGAAAAAGAAAACGCGACACAAGTCTCTATATTTGAGATTTATAATCTTATCTTAATAAAGACTTTATAATCTCTACTTACTAACTATTTATTTTCAATATTTATTTTAATTAATGTTTAAACTAATACTAACTATTTATTTTTATTTTGATGTTAATATATTTATTTTTAATTTTTATTTTAGTTAATTAGATTGACAACAATGCAAAATTAATTTTATATAATATAATTACTGTCAATGTATAAAGTGCATTTCTTATATTAAATGTAACAGAAATATACTTAAAAGGATTTTACTGCAAAAGAAATGTGTGAATTTGTGTTCTCATTGATGTTTTAATTAATTTTTCTGTTTTCTTATATTTGGAGAAGTAAAGTGATATATATTTATATTCATTTGAGATACATTATAAAGGTAAAATAATCATAAAAGAGAAAATTTGTATATTTTTAAAGAGAAAAAATATAAAGTATGGTAATATTAAATAATTGTAAAAAATTTATGTGTATTAAAGTATCATTTTTAGATTTGGAGTTATATGAGGTGATTGTTTATATATAGTTTTTTGACAAATTAAAAGTAATTAGATTTGTAACAAATTAGGAGCTAATTGCATTTTCTTCTTATATTCAAAAGAAATATTTTTTTAAAAAGAAGACACATGGATTGGTCCTAATCCATAGTCATGTGGGCTTTTCCAGTGGGGTTTTTTTTGGTTTTCTGAATTTTTTTATCTCAACCAATATGGATGAGGACTAAATCATATGATAGGGCGAAATTAATAGGTCTACTCCTTGATATGAAAATAGTAACCACACTTGACATGTTTACATAAATGAGGGGCCAACCGGAGACAATTTTATTTTCAGGACTGAAGAAAACGATTGTTTTATTTGAAAGTACTAACAACATACTTGATCTTAAATATCTTCTCTCTCTGTCTGATGCTACTATCACTTTTCTTCCACTAATGCTTAGGTCTATTTAGACGAACTTCTCTTTAAGCTCTCTTCTAGAAGGGAAAAATAAGAAAAAAATTGAATTAGCTTCTCCATAAGCTAATTTGTAGAAGTTCTCATACAGTTTCTCTGATTTTCTATTTTTAATTTGTGCTAAGCTAATTTTAGTCTATGGAGAAGTCAAATTCATGTTTTTCTTATATTCTCCCTAGACGGTTTTGTGGAGAACCTCGTCTAAACAGAGCCATGGTATATTAGTGGCATTGAAATTAAACAAGTAATAAACTACTTATGATTCCGAGAGATATGTGCACTCACGTTGTTCTCAATAGTCTGATTGCCTAACCTTTGGTTTTTCATTTCAATTCTTCTATTGTCTTTAACTTTTGTTCAGTCACTCTAAGGATTTTTCCCCCCTCATTGGTGGCTGAAACAGGGGTCAGATGTCATGAATATGATATGAAACTTGGCTTACTAATCTGATATTGTGTAAACTTGGGGAATTTTATATTTCTTTTGGCTAGCTTTAAGATTTCTTCAGGTTAAGGCTTAAGAAACTTATCCATTTACTTATTTAGAACCATGTTCCTCTTTGCTTCAAATGCCTTGCCCCTTTCGCAGTGTCCGTTTTTGTGGTATAATTGTGATGTCTTCTACTGTGATCCTTATTTTTTGAAATAGCAACATTCTAACTTCTTGGTTTCGACATATTTGCATGTTATTTAGTGTTTTGTAACGCTGACACTGATTGCCGAACTGATGTGATGTGACATAAATGTTGTAGGTGTTGCTGCTTTATGAAGTATTTTCCTTTAATTGGAATGGAACATTATATAGGAAGTTGCGAACCATTGGAACTACCAGCAGATTGTAAATTTTCAGGAATCTTGCTTTTGTAAAGTACACTGTTTACGTTGTTTATTATGTCTAGAGGAAGCATTGGAATATTGATACATGCTGTAACCTAGAGAATGTCATCATTCTAGTTGTCAAAGTTCTTAATTGCTCTAGACATTGGTGACATAAGATACGTCAAGTTCTTTTATTTTGATATTGTTGTGATTCTGATTAAGGTAGCAAAAATGGTTGCTTGCATTGTATGATGCTTGCATTAGTGCGTAGTGGATGAGTAGAACTTCATTTCATGCATCACATATATTGACTCTGTTTTGCTTAATAATTTAGTTTTACGTTTACATGCTGTTACCTTATTTTCTTAGTTGCATACACAAGCTCACCGAGGGTCAGGTATTTCTAACCTGCCTTCAAATGAAAAAAAAAAAAAGTTATTACAATTACTTTTATTCTTGGAGTTGAGCAATAGTACTAAGATAAGATGTTTTGATACTGAAAAATAAGAAAAAAGGAATAACTTCAGGAATTTAAACAAAATTCTATAATTTTTTAAAAACTTAATTTAGTTTTTATAGCTTTTAGAGATTGATATAATGTGTAATTTAGACTATTGATCATTTTACTTGCTCTTCTGTAAATCAGAAGGATAATTTATCAATTTAGACTATAGTTTATGGGTCATGATAATTTGACACTTCCACTTTTCTCTTATCCTCAATTTTCAACTTCATAAATTATTATTTTATTATAATATTCAATATATATTTATTCTTATTGTGTTAATAATTAATAAAAGGCCGTTGTCAAATGAAGTTATTACCACTAAAATTTGTGGTTAAGGTCAGTTTAGAGTTAATATGCCACCATACAATTCTTGTATATTTTTGGAATGATTCCTATAGGTAAAATCTGTCAGCTATGTTACTGTTTCTCTTAAAGTCCAAGAATATGAATAATAGTCATAACTGATGTAGATATGAATGAGATAATTGTTGGGAAGACCACATAAAAGAAAACAAGTGGAAGAAAAACTTAATCGATTAACAATAATAGTAAGTAGAATAACGGAGTGCAACAATAAAAAAAGGGAAAATAACATACACAAAAAGTTTTAACTTGGAAAACTCTTAATTCGAAGGAAAAGTCGAGGAGATTTATCTGAGACTTCCACTAATAATCAGACTACAAATTCTCCTTATAAAGTTTTCGGTTTATTTTTATTTTTATTTTTTATTTTCTTTTTTACTTTTTCTTTTTGCTTACCTGTGTTTTTAATATTTAGAAAACAAATTAGTGTTCAGACCATTTTTTAAAGAATTACTCTTACACGTTACAACTTATCACAAAGAAGGTGATTTTTTTTAATAGAAGTAAAAGAGAGATTTTGTTTTACCAAAATAAACCAAATAAAAAAATTTCTCTAAATAGATTTTCACGCACCTTATTTTCTTAACTTGAAGTGTTTAGTGTGTAAATTTAGAATTCAACTTTCGAATATCTTAATTCTAAATAATGGTTTTCAGCACAAAAAAAAAAAGCTAAAATTTGGTTTCTTTCATGCTAACTTCTGATTTTTTTTTTTCTTTTACAATTTTCTTAGAAAAAGGGAAGAAAAAATTTTAAAAATAAAAAGTTATAATAAAGTTGATTGTAATATTCTAGGTGGACAAGCCAAATCTAAAAGGAAGTAAGTCATGTTTATGGAGGCAATGATGTGCGTAATTTGTGGTGGTGTGGAATAAAGGGAGGGTCACGATTTTGGTGATTTGTATGGTGAGAGATGATGTGTTTAAGAGTTCTCTAAGAGAGGTTGGGCCAACTCTTGAAGGAAGGTGACTAAAGGAAGTCACTTGGGTTGCTCTAGCCTAAAGTTACCTTAAAAGTGATACAAAACTAAGAGCATAACTTTATTGTAAGCCAAAGGTGATTACATGATGAAGACTCACCTTTATTTATAGGCTAAGGTATCTCAAAATGGACAAAAACTTTAACTAGAGATGTCAAAACGGATAACCCGGCCTGGCCTACCACGAATTGGTCATTTAGTGAGCCAACCCAACCCGACTCATTTATTAACGAGCCAGAAAAATTCGAACCCGACCCAACCCACCACGGGTTGGTGGGTAAACGGGTTGGCTCACTTAATTACAATTTTTTTTTAAATAATAAAAAATTACAAACTTTCTATAATTCAAATCTAAACAAATTTCACTCCTAAATTTCATTATTGTTTAATTAATTTTGAAAATAGGAAACTTAAATAATTTTTTCAAGGAGAAAAAATAATAAATATCTTTTTATAAAATTAAAATTAAATTTTAATAAAATAAAATTAGTTAGGTGGGTTGGTGGGCCAACCCGGCCCACCATGGGTTCAACTCGCATGAGCCGGGTTTAAATGAGCCGGGTTGAAATCTGACCTCCATAAAAAAAATACAATTTTTTCAAACCCAACCGAGCCCAAACCCGTGGTGGGCCGGATTGGCTCGCGGGTTGTGACCCATTTTGACAGCTCTAACCTAAAAGAGCCACTTTGGTTGGCTTAGAGAGCAAGAAGAAATCCTATCCAATAGGAGGAAGATAAGTGGCAAAAATCCTCTTAAATGAGAAGGTGACATGTGGCCACTACCTATGAAAAAATTCTCAATTCCTAAGGTAACACATGACCACTAACTAGGAGGAAAAACTCTCTAATAGGGTGCCCTCCACATGTCTAGGGCGAAAGTGAGCTTCTTGTCCTCCAAGCATGGCCAAAAATGTTGACCCCTTGGTCAATACACCCATTTTGGACATCCACCTTGGTCAATGTTGGGCTTAAGGCCCAATGTTGACTTAGGCGGTCAAAACCCTACTCTACTTGACCCAAATGGAAATCCTACGCCATTAGGCCCATAATAAAAAGTATAAATAAAATCTAGATTACTTATCCTAAATCCCAAATAAAATCTAAACTATTCGACCTAGAGGGTTTCACCCTACACCTCCAAAATTTATCAAAATTCCTATTTCACCCTTAATTAAAAATGTTTTTATTTTGTTTTAATTTTTACCTGTGCATCCAACTGCTTGTCCTTCTCATATTCAATGTTTATTCCTAATCTTCATTCCTCCCCACTTAATGACCCTTCTCAATGCTTTTTCCAAAACTACTTTCACCTTTAAAAGAGAGGAGTTTTCGAGGTGGAGTGCTCCACATACGAAACACCTTATGCATTTGTGGTAGATTCAAACTTGTTATCTTGCTTTCTATTTTATTCATATAACTAATCATTAAGTGACGACTCAACACCAAAGAGGAACTTGGATGTTGAGTCATGAATTTGATATCATCCATGTTGGTCTTAGTTTTGTAGACATACACCTCCCATAAACATAGTCTCAAATTTGTTTCATAGGAAACTTCTACAATCTTCCAATCCTTATCAACCCCAAATCCTACATCCTCCCATTCCTTCAAATTGAACAAAACTCATAGGTCACACAACAACACATGATTCTCGACCACGCTGAAATTATGGTACCACCTACGTTCACCTTCAATGAATAAATGCATTCTGATAATTCTCCACCGACTTTCCATTGTTTCTTTGTCGGCTTTGGCATCCACTACACAAAACACTAAAGCTAGAACAACAATTGGGAACTTTCTAAGGGAAGTGAAAACTGGAAACCGTCCCTCATTAACATGGTGGAACCATTCTGGGATGTTGCTTTCTGGCATCACCACTTCTAATCTTTTTACTTCTTTACTGACCTGTGAAACGTATAGTGACATGTATGCCTCGGATATTGAGATGCGATAGAAAAAAATATGCTTCGGATATGTACACGTGAGAGAAAGAACATCGGATCTGGAAATCCGATTTTTCTTTTATCGAATGTCGATATTCAATAAAGAGAAATCATATTTTGATATCTGATTGGATTTTGATATCTGATTCCTCGTTTTTACGAGGGTATTTATGAAATTTAGGGGTGTAGGTGAAACCCTTAGAGATGTAGGGTGAAATGCACTTTAACTCAAAATACAAAGACCAAAATTTATTCTTATTCTAAAATCTTCATGATGACCCAAGAGATAGAGTCTAAGTCTATCTTTCACAAATGACTTCTTCTCTTCTTAAAAGTGTTTGGTCATAGCTAGGGGATATGTTATCAAAAGTAAAGTAATTTAATATAGTTAATTAAAATATTAAGATTGATTTTAATTTTTTTAGGGAGAAATAACTTAGTAAAAGATAATTTCAAATGTAAATAAATTTTATAAAATATTGAGTATAATAGAGTATAATTTATTATTATTATTGGTATAATTTGTAATAAAGTTAATGAAAAATAGAAGAAAAATATAAAATTTTATACCATTAGGATAGAAACATCAAAATGTCATGATCATGAACTAAATTATTTACAATTTTATTATAATGAATTAAAAAATTAGAAGTTAAAAAATGGTGTAAAATCAAATTAATGCACTTATAGTTAAACTTAGATTAATTTAAAATTGAAAGTTAATTTTAATTTAATTTGGTGTGAATAAAATATTTGAATGGTTTTAACCTTAGATATAATTTTCAATGAAATATTTAAAATTAAAATATTGGAATGAAAACATAATCTTCATTATCATTTAGTTAATATTCTACTATTGAACAATTTTACTCTAATGACAAACTCATGTATTGTTATTAAAGGTAAATAGTGAGTTTAATATAATAAATATTAATATATTTTAATTTTAGTATAATAACAAAGTTATAATCTTATTAATAACTTTAATGTTTAGCAATGGTCACATACATCTATTAAAGAAAAAATTAACATTAATATACACATTAAACTTAAAGGAATAATTAATTATTTTAAATTTTAAAAAAAAATTAAAAGATGAAAGAATCTTTTTCAAGAATAATTGAATATTCTAACGATAAATTTTCTTTTAATAAAATAATTACTAAAGATTAAACGTATATTAATTTCTTTTAAGATTATAATTTTATTTCTTATTACATTAAAAACGAAATATCTCAATATTTTAAAAATTCCTTTTAAATACTTTTCAACAGTAAAAGAAATTAATTATCATAAATAATTGGACGCATTATTAAATTAATAAAACTTTATATGTTACATTCATTAATACAATCCAAAAATTACTTATTTTAAAATAAATACTATATTTATTTTATTTTTCATATTTCTAAAATTTGAATTATATTTTCTATTATAAATAATTTTTTTTACTTTTAAAGTATTTTCCTCCTTTTTTAAAAAAAATTTAACATAAAAAAGGAAGTGCAGGTTAAAATTCAATTTCAAGAGTCCAATTCTAATATTCTTTTCACACCAGAAATATATATATATATATATATATATATATATATATATATATATATATATATATATATATATATATATATATATATATATATATATATATATA
>NW_014542627.1:166183-192739 GCF_000741045.1 Vigna radiata var. radiata
TTGATTTAAAGTTAGTTTCTTTTAACAATGATATTTTTGTAACTTGAAATTTAGTACACTTTACTAAAATATACTAACTGAAAAATATCTTTATGAATGCAATAAATTATATATATATATATATATATATATATATATATATATATATATATATATATATATATATAGGGTGGAAAATAAAGTGTGTGAAGATTTATTTAAGGAATTTATTTGGGAGAGAAGCTGAAGGTGAGAAGAATTTTTTCTTCATATAAAATCCATCAAGTAAGCATTATTTTTCTTTTTGAACACTGAAAGCACTGTGATTGAATAAAGTCGAACTGCAACTTTTGTGACCATTACGTGTAATTGGAGAGTAAGAAAGGTATATATGGTTAAGAAAGTTTTATTGCTATATATACACTCTTCACAAAATTTTCTAATCAGAAGATTCCCACGGCTTGTGGCTGAAAAGAGAATTTTATACTACTTTTATTAAATAAAATATTATCATTGTAAAGTTATTTTTGAGTGAAAATATATTGTTATAGTTTAACAAGTGAATATTTCTTTACAACTAGACAAAGATAATTTTTTTAATAAAAGAAAGCCCACTAGGAATTCTGAAGAAAAAGAGCTCCAAACATTAATATTATGGGTTTTAAATGTTAATACATTCATACGTAAGTGTTTTGCCTTCTCTACATAAATTATAATTTTTAATAAAGAAAAAAAAAAAACTTGTGGCTTAAGATCTGATGATAGGTGGGTCCTGCCTGTAACATTCACAGGTTGGCCCATGTTATTGGAGACTCTTTCAAACTCATACCGTGTGCGACATCATGTCTCACTCAAACATCATAATCATAATGTTGTTCTTCATGAGGTTCATACCATTACTCTCTTCCCCAAAAGGGTATAGCTACCACATATCCTATTGATTTCATTCATGACAGTTCTTGAAGAAAGTAAAAGCTTTGATGGAGAATTACTTGAGCTGGGCACAGGCTTTGGCTTCTGCATGGGGATTTATGTTGGTGGTGGCTCTCATGTGTTGCTGCCTCAGCACCAAACCAAGACAAGATAGTGATCTTCTCTCAGGAAACGGTGGTTGCACTTGTGATGGTGGTGGCCAAGCTTGTGTTTGATTCTTTTTCCTCTTCATTCAATTATCTCTCTGCTCATCTTTTTCTTAGCTGGTGTGGTTCCTTTTGTTAGATACTTGATGTATATAACTGATTAATTTAGTGTCAGTCTTCAGCTTTTATATGTTGTTTTCTTTATATTGTGTTAGAAGTGATTGTTCAAACCATTTTGTAATTTAGTAAAATTCAGCTTATTGAAGAAGCATACACACTCTTCTAAATTCAAGATTCCAGTTATTTTCCACTTCTTTCTCCTTTTTACTTCATTTATAACTTAATATATATACTACACAGTTTTATTTTATATTTTTATTATTGCCGTTAAAATGGACAAAATCACGAACAAAACACTTATTTAGATGTATGAATTCATGGTTCTAAAGGATTTATTTGTGATATGTTGTACAAGTTTTTTATAATACAACAAGAACTTTTTGAAACTTTTGAAAGATATCAAAATTATAGAACTCTAAAAAAAGAGTAAACATACTCAAGATAATAGAAAAATGAAAAAAAGGTTTAATATCTCAATAGGTCTCTATTTTCGTACAGAATCTCAAATAGGTCCCTTTTTTTTTTGGCGTCTCAATTGAGTCCTTATTTTTGTAAAATTGAATCAAATAGGACCTTTCCCTCAAATTGAGATTACCCCGTTAAGAAGGGTATAATTTTTTATTACGTGGCATTAAAAACGTGACTGTATTGTATTTTTTTAATTTTTGAATAAAAAAATGAAATATACAAAATATACTTCATCTTTTAATTCAAAAATTAAAAAAATACAATTCAGTCACACTTTCAATGCCACGTAATAAAAAACTACACGGTCAACATACCCATCTTAACAGTGTCATCTCAATTTGACGGAAAGGCCCTATTTGATTCAATTTTAAGAAAATAAGGACTTAATTGAGACGCCGAAAAATAAAGGGACTTATTTGAGATTATGGACTAAAATAGGAACTTCTTGAGACATTAAACCTAAAAAAAAATAAAGGAATTATTAAATATACTACCGAAGGAAGCGAAAAACATTTGGGATTCATTGATTCTTAAATATACTGCCGAAGATGTTGTCAGACAAAGATTCGTCATAAGGAATTATTCCTATTGGGAGATAATTGAAGATAAAGACATTAAAACCCAAATCAAATGACTACCACAAGTTGCTTAAAGATATCAAAGTAGGGAACATAATTCTACTTGGTGAGTTTGTTTTAGAACTTCTTATCAAGAAATTGTCACCGTCTTAGACTACTACAAACAACAATTGAAACATATACACAAGAAGATGTCACTTCTAGAGCTTATTACACATATTATATTGAAGATATCAACAGAAAAGAGTATGTTACTGTAAGGGCTAAAACTTTGTCTGCAAAAATAAATATGGTAACCTACTCTAAAAAGGTACAAAAACAAACCTAATCACAAAAGGAAAAACAATTTTTGAAATTTGTCCCAATGAATCTAACCCCACCTTTAAGAAGAAGGAAAATTGCTTTGTATGTGGGAAGCTGGGCCATCATAAATTGTTGCGATTCTTGCGATTATTTCAAAAATAAACCTGTACCGTAGGGTTAGACGGTGTATGATAACAATTGATTTTACCGTTATCTGTGATTCAATTTTGATACTAAACTAACCCTCTTTGGCTTTTGAAACTTGCTTAAACTCTTATTTTTAGTTTATTTTTCTGGATAAGAGAGTTGAGGTTATACTTGATGATTTTTATCATTAATTCCCTTGATTTTGTAGGTTATTGGAATGAATTGGAAGAGGAGTAAAAGTATCAAGGAGTTGGAACACATGAAGGAAAGAAAAAACACCAGAAGAGAAGGCTACAAAAGGACGCAGGACGCTAGGTTGCCTTTTTCTAGGGCCCTCAGTGCCAAGTACCTCGCACTAGCGCCTGCTTACCCTCTGAGGGGCACTAAGCGCCAGTCTCCATGTACCGCAGAACGCCTGGTTGCCCCTTTCAGGGTCCTGAGCGCCACTCCTCTCACAAGCTCGCCTGGTTGCCCTAAGTGAGGGCATTGAGTGCCAACGTGTTGAGCCTTTGGACTTTTTTCTGATCTATTTAAGGACCTCTACATATTAGAGTTTGTATCTTTTGACGGTAGAAGTGCAAAAACAAACTTTTCGACCCTCTAGAGGCAGATTTGATTACGGGATCTTCCCTCTTCACTTTCAAGGTTTTCTTTATTCATTCTTCCATTGTACACCTAGGTTCTCCATGGCAATGGAGAACTAAACTCATTTGTTGTTGGGGAAGATGTAACTTCTAAACTTTCATGTATTTGAATATGATCTAAATTATGTTATGCTTCTTTCATTAATTTTTAGTGATTTTCTCCTTTATTCAATGCTTGTTATGTTTTGATCACTCACAGCATGATGTTTGACTTTCTTTGTTATTGGGAAATTGATAACTGTTGAAAAACCGTTATTTTTATACTTAAAATTGATATTAAATCACACCCTTTATGACTTAGAATTAGCTTGAAATCATGCATTTTTCTTAAGTTAGAGAGTAAGAGAGTCAAAGTTGGTTTTCTTGGTTTTATGCTTGGTTTTCCCTTGATTTTGTAGGTTATTGGAATGATTTGAAAGAAGGGTTGAAGTATTAAGGAGTTGCAGAGCATAAAAGTCAACCAGAATGCAGAAAAGTCAACAGTCAACCAGAATGCTGAAAAGTCAACCAGAGTGTAGTTTTTCATAACTGCAGGTGGCGCTGAGTGCCAGTCCAGCGCTGAGCGCCAGTTTTCTTTCCAATTTTTCACTGTTTGCACATGGGCGACACCGTGGGGTGCCATTCTGAGTGCCGCACCTACCGCTGAGCGGTAGTGTAGCGCTGAGCGGTAGCGATGCGAGTTTTGGACCTGTTTTCTATTATTTTTATGATCTGTTTTTGGCTTGGACCTGTTTTCTGTTATTTTTCTACTGTATTTAAAGACCTGAACGTCTTAGGGTTTGTATCTTTTGATGGCTTAGGCACAAAAACACACTTTTCACCCCTTTGGAGGCAGATTTAGAGGTGGTGACAACTCTAATTTTCTCTTTCTAGGGTTTCTATCTCTTTCATTCTATTGTACACCTAGCTTCTTCATGACGATGGAGAACTAATCTCATTTGTTATTGGGGAAGATGTAACCTCTAAACTCTCTTGTATTTGAATTGTTCTTGAAGATATATGCTTTCATTCATTATTTGTTAGGGTTTTCTTTTCTATACTTTATGCTTGCATCGTTTAACTCATTCAATGTCATGATCATTGATTTTGTCGATATGGACACATACGGGGAAATCTAGACATGAAGGGAGTTCTCTTGATTATGAAATATTACCTAGACATAGGAATAGGATGGTCAATTGCTTTAAGCTTCTGTGCACTGAAATGCATGACTAATTACTAGGGAGACTAGACATAGTAAACTAGTAATTGGGAGTAGGCTCTCTTCGCCGAGACATCGGGTTTAGGGTAATTTAGAAAGTTGCATTAACATTAATGGAGAAGATGAATTTGTTTATGCATGAGAGTGATTAGGTGAAATCTAAACCCTAACAACAAATTCATCTCATATTATGAACATCATCCATCCACTTTTGTGTTTAGCCTCAACTGATCAAATTGCATTCATGTTTATTTTTCCGCACATCAAATTCAAAAACCCCAAAATATTGTTCTTATAAGTCTTAATTGGTTAAGCAAAAGCACAATTGTTTAGTGCCGTGAGTCTCTTGGGAAAATGATACTTGGTCTTACCACTTATTATTACTTGATACGATCTGGTACACTTGCCAGAGTGTTAACAGAAATACCTAGAAACCATGATCTGGAGAATTTTATCCAAAAAGAAATATTGCCTAGGGATAGGGATAGGATGTTTGGTTGTCTTAAGCTTCTGTTCGTAATGTAGAATTAATTATTAGGGATGCAAGAGATTGTGGTCTAATCATTAAGGGTAGGCTTTTTATGCGAGGGATCGAGTTCTAAGTAATTTAGTGAGTGACATTAACAATTTAATGAAGAAGATGAATTCTTATATGCATGAAAGTGAGGGGGGTGAAATCTAAACCCCAACAACATTATCATCTCATATTATCAACATCATTCATTCACTCTTGTGTTTAGCCTCAATTGATCCAAATTTACATTCTGTTATTATGTTTATGTTTATTGCATTTAAAAACCAATAAAATAGTTTTTCAGTCTTAATCAGTTAAGTGATTACATGAATGTTTAGTGCTGTGAGTCTCTTGGGAAACGATACTTAGTCTTACCAATTATTATTAGGTTAAACCCCTTCAAAGGTCCCTATTTCTGTACGTTTTTCCCAGTTTCATCGCCGTTTTATTTTTTTCCCAATTTGATCCTTAATAGTGTATAATTGACTCAATTGAGCCATCACCGTTAAATCAACTTAACCCCGTCAAGTTTTTGCTCACCTGTTAGGGTGACGTGGCTAGACATTAAAACGTGGCTTGCACAGAGCGTCTTGAGTGGCTTTTTGAGGTGAACCCTTGTACGTGGCAGTTTCTTAAAAGAAGATTTTTAAAATTGGGGTTCATTTTAGAAGTTTTTATAAATTTGGGCATTAGGGTTCATTTTTTCAGAATATTGCAATTGAAGGTTGGTGAAGAGAGAAGTGTGTCGCAAAACAATTGAAGGTTGCTGAAGAGAGAAGTGTGTCGCATTTAGGGTTCACAAGACGCAACGAACCATGTCTATGCAACATCCGTCTTCATCTTGTAGTTGCAATGAGTGTCGAAAGCAAATTCACTGTGTGAGCTCTCATGGATATGGTGGGTGGAGCAGGAAGGAGGCGTCACTGAGTTGCCATTGTGGAGAGAAGTGTGTGCTGAGGACTGCAAAAACCACTAAGAATCGAGGGAGACAATTCTGGGGTTGCCCTAGGTATAAGGTTGGATCTGAAACTGTTGGATGCAACTACTTCAGATGGTTAGCTGATTGCGGTCATGACGAAAGTGTTAGCTGTGAGGTGTTGGAAGCAAATGATCAGAGGTTGGTGAAGAATTTTGAAAATGAAAGTGATAACAAGATAGTTGGACGAAAGGTGGAGGAAAAGTTTGTAGCTGTGCAGAAAGCCGTGATGGGTGTTGAAAGGTGGACAAAAATTTTGGTCCATGTTGTTAGTGTTTTATGTGTAATGAACATCATTGTAATTGCAATGTTCTTGGGAAGGACATGATAATCTCTGTTTATGTGTAGTTGCAGTTGTTTAATGTAATTAAGTTGTAATTTTCTTTTCTGTTATTTGCAGTTGTTTAATGAAGTTAAGATGTTCAAGGGTTAATGAAATGATCGTTTGCAGTGAAATTTATTTTTATTTGTACTTGTTGATCAAGGCGTGTTTGGACTCCAGAAAGGTTGACCCTTCTATTGAGATCGTTATAATGTTGCTGTCTCGTGGGATTAGCCCTAAAGTTATGCAATTTACCGCCAGTTCTTTCGGTTGAATGAGGAAAAAATGAAATTTCGAGAAAGGGTACTTTGCTCCTGTGTAAAGTTTAACATTTAGCTTCTCTAATTGGAACTTCTCCAAACAATTCTTCACGTATGCTATGAAAGCTGCATAAATTATTTGACATATGGTATGAATAAAAGATTCACATACAACACTGTCATTCAGTATTTGACATATGGTATCAAATCTGCATAAATTATCTAATGAAATCTGCTAAGACAAATACTATGTCATTGAAATACCAATATTGTATTATAATAGCCACTACAAGAAAAATGATAATTATCTACAGCCAAAATCCGTATATAAGGCCAAAAATCCGTATATAATAGTTGTTTAAATACAGATTATATACGACCCAAAATCCGTATGTAAATCCCTCGTAGGTAGATTTATATACGGAAATATCCGTATATAAGTTATATACGGAAATATCCGTATATAAGTTATATACGGAAATATCCGTATATAAGTTATATACGGAAAATATCCGTATATAAGTTATATACGGAAAATATCCGTATATAAGTTATATACGGAAATATCCGTATATAAGTTATATACGGAAATATCCGTATATAAGATGAATGAAGTGAAACATTCATTTCTTTATTTTTTACTACTTCAGCTGGATCTGTTTTTCAATATTTAATGCCAAAACAGCTAAGCGTGCTCATCCAATTATTCTTACTATGTATAACTTTATCCATGATTGATAATTACTTCTATGATTATATTACCACCTTGATTTCACTAAACATGAGCTTTACTATTTCAGAATTTTAGTTTCAATATTTATCTATCAATACACAAAGGAGTTTGTCAGACATGATGTTATCTTTTTTTTACATACTTTACCTCATTGTGGTTGTTTGATAATTAGGAACCAAGAGTAATCAATTAATGGCTAACTGTTATGTAGTCAAACTCATAATCTTTGAAGAATCTAAAAGATCATTGCAACATATACACAAGCAACAAAAATACTAACAAGATTATTTGTGGATTAGATTAATTATTTCAACATCCGTAAACAGTTGTTGGCAATTCCTACTCCACTCATAAGAATAAATAGTATTTGCAATATATATTTTTTCATTGAAGCCACATCTACATAATAAAGTAAGACATAATATACTATCTGTGGAAATAACCACAGATGAATATGCAGAATAAACAAACACTCTTCCTAACTGCCTAATGGTAGTAGGGACAATGGGTATTGACTGTGACAACAGTGGTTATCGTGATGGGCATTGAGGGTAGAAATAACCAAGATGACTTATTTAGTTACAATAATATCATATCAATCCCTTTAATCACAATCACAATATCATTGAACATTAACATAATATTAGGCATGAAAATCTTTACAACTATATCCCCTTAGGCAAGGATCATTACAACTACGTATTCATTTAATCTTGAAGGAATTATTGCCAAATACCAAACACAAATGACTATTCTAACACATAATACCAAGAAATGTTTTAATATCATGATTATGGTTGAAACCTTATTTTCAACAATGTTTTAATAACAAAGTAAAGCAGTGTTAATTTTTTCATAAAAGTTTACAGGTAAAAAAGAAAACTGCAACCCGAGATATCAACATCTAAATACAAGAAGACCAGATATTCCCATAGTAAAAAGCTTAATTTAAACACATGATAGGCATGTGAAGTATACGCACTTCATGCCCAAACAACTCTTGCTTGAGAGGGAATGTGATATTCATGTGTCATCACTTGATAGCTAAAGCCCTTTGGGATGTCAACAATAACTAAAGTAAGAAAATCATCATATGATAACCTAGAAAAGTAACTAATAAAAAACAAAACATCCCAGTTGCTAGCAACAAATAATAGTTGTTCTGTTTAACCACCTACTTAACCTACATAACATATGAACTATGAATTTATATGAAAAACTATTGATAGAACCCAAAAGGGAAAAACGCTTATGGAACCCCACCAATATAATTGCAAACAGCTACTCTAAAGCAACTTAAAAGACTAAAATAATAACACCACCAACAAGGAACTAGTTGAACCACTAAAATGAGATTCTTTTTTGGAATTGCTATGTACTTGTCTAACACTAAATTATAAACATAAACGTAAGCATCAAACATAAAGGGAATAAATTACCTCTGCTTCAAACAGTGCAATTGCAATCAGAGGTGCAACACCTCCTTCTCGTCCAATGGCAACACTAAGCAAACAAAAACCAACATTAATGAATACAAGCATAATCTAATACAGAATGATAATCGAATTTTATAATGACAATTTTTTTAACCAAGTTCAATACCATATCTTAGTCAAAGAACTTGAACAAAAAGTAAGAAATAGAAAGAGCACATTGAACTAAAATAATTTATTTTATTACTGAAAACCAAAACAGATCCTCTAATTCGTCTTCTGCTTTTAAACAAAGTAGGTTGGTAACTTGAAAATCAATTTAATGGAGGAAGAGGTAGAAGAGAATGTGCTAGGAGATTTAATCAAATATGTTTACAACCTTTATTAGTAATACTCAAGGCTGTAATTCGTTGACCAGACCAAACTTCAAGCTGGAACACTTGACCAAGCCAAGGCTTCTGAAAAAGTTAATAAATAAAAGAACTACTGAGATGAAACTTTAACTAACATAAATTAAGTATGATATATATGTAGTAGAAAAATATGGTAATTGATATTTTAACGAGAGAAAACCTAGTAGTTAAATATGTCAAATTTAAGAAGGTTTTCCAATAACATTAACAGTGTACGAAATGGAAGGGTGAAGAAGCAAAGGTTCATAAACGGACAATATATATATATATATATATATATATATATATATATATACATATATAGATAGATAGTTGTATATGAGATTGAAATGAATAAACGGTTGGTAAAAAGTTGACTTTTAAGTGCAATAATCTTATAAGATGAAGTTTTCATCTATATTTATATACATTAGACAAGCTACCACTATCTTTCAAGTGAAGACCAAACTTTAATATGAGGATCCAAGTGCTATTGGCATTTGGCACAAGATTGAGGAAACCCCATTTTGTAAAGTATTCTCATATTAAGCAATTAGATTCAACAAACATCCCTGGCATTTGGAACTTCATTTCTTATGAAAAGGAAATGGAAGTTGGAAATTGAAGTAAAGAAAGGATGTCTAGGAGAAATATGAGTTATGCAAACATCCCTGGTCGGATTTTTCAAGTTCTTTTCATTGGTTCTGCACTTTTTATTTTAGGTAAGTGTGATCACTTATAACATGACTGAATATTTGCTTTTAGCTTTCAGTTCTCACCTACTAAATATAAAAATAATTTATGATCACTTATGTTAATAAATCTCTTCTAGAGGTGCACAAAACATTAGGGTATTGAAACTTCAACTGAGTATTCAATCTTCAGATTAAGCAAACCAAGCAAAACAACATTTTTTTGCATCTAAGAAACTTTAATGGCAAGGGATTTCACTCACCTCTGGTTCCTTCACTAAGGGCCTTCGCAACTTGCCAACAATCTTCTTAAACCGCCACACAATTGCCTCAATCGATGCCTGCAAACACTCCAACTACGTCTTGCGAGCCGAACCACAAATGTGCCAAATAAAACAAAGAAAAAAAGGGATTAGGGTTTACCAAGCATTTAAAGATTTCATGGATTACCAACCATTAGGGTTTACTTACCAGATTCTCAGCATCCAACTACGTCACCGAAGAGTTTCAGTCTTTGATGAAGGACATTTCTTGGTTAACGAGGTATAGCGACAATGCTACGATAGTTGGACAGAGAGGGATAGCGACAATGAAGAGGGCTCGAGAGAGGCACAACGAGAGCGAAGAAGGCTCCAGACAGAGATGTGAAATATGGCTGCAAGGGTAGAGAAAAGCTCGAGGGTTTGAGAACAATGGGTTCAAGGAAGAGAGAAAAGCTCGAAGGTTTTGAGAAAAGTAGCCTTCAGGGTTTGCTTCAACTTATTCTAATAAGAACCTATTTCATTTTCATTTTTTTAAGTAAATTATTTTCCCAACCCGTATGTAAAATCAGTGGCTAACGCATGGATATACTTACACTCGGATATTTGGCAATATATACAGCTCAAATCAGTAGATAACTTTCTCGACATCTCGCGCCAAATTTAAATACAGAATTTATATACAGAAAATCCTATATAAATATCTGTATATAATTTCCATAGATAAATACTTGTCTAAAATCCGTACATAAGTTTCGTATATAATACCTGATGTATATACGAATGTGGATCCTATATAAAATTCCGTATATAATTTCATTTTTTCTTGTAGTGAGCAAAACATTGTTTCTCCAAATACTAATATATAGAAGTCTGACATATAAAACTTAGATTCTTATATATAGAAGTCTGAAATATAAAACATAGATTCTAAAAGAGTGTTGTAATGTATTACATCAAAGATCTATGTATTACATTTCATTTCAAAAAACCTAAAACATTATGAAATCAATGATTTGGTTCTTCTGCATGTGCTGCACCCTGACCCAAAGAAGTGGGTTCTTCTCCTTCTGCCTGCATAACAGGTTGTTCGTTGCTGTTGGGACATCTCTTTTTGTTGTGACCCACTTCTCTGCACTTGCTACATCTCTTAACCAATCGACCTTTGGTCACTCTGGTGCTATCTTTTTGTAACTCCCACTTCTCTAACCTCCTTTTCTTCTTAGGACGACCGAACAACTTTCTTCTTGATGGTGGCATGACGTCTGGATATTGGGTTACCTCCCACATGTTGTTTCCATTGATAGGATATATAATAGATGTGTACTGCTCTTCATAGGTTGAAGTGAGAAAGCATACAAGTATGTACTCCTCTGCATCTAGGTTGAGAAACCTCATTGCTGCTAATGCATGAGCACAAGGTATTCCACTTATGCTCCATTTTCTGCAGGAGCATGAGTATCCTTTAATATTGACCACAAACTTCTCCCCACTTTGGGACACATGTCTGACTTCGAATATCTTATGTGCAGACCAGCTGTGTAACATTAGGAAACATTAGTAATGTTAACCAGCAGCTATTAAAAAAGAAATAAATATGTCAATACCTTGGAATCCAGTACTTTGTTAGTTGAGCCTCATTTTGTAGTCTACTTAGTATTTTTGGACAAATTCTTGACTTAAATGAGCTTACCCTAGTCCTATTAGTGGCCCATCTTTTCATCATGTAAAGTTTGATCTCCTCCAACATTGTAATAATAGGTTTTGTCCTCGTGTGAACCAAAACACTGTTAAAGGCTTCTGACATGTTATTTACTAAGGTATCACATTAAGCTGTGCTTGTGAACCTTGATCTGGACCAAAACCTTTATTGCACATGTAAGCCATATAATCAGTATCTTAAATAATGACAAAGTCAAACAAATTTAAAGTAAAAACTGTCACACCTTGGAGGAATAACTTCTTGAGGTTCTTTCCTGGGAACTTTTTTCTGAAATTGGCATACAAATGCCTTACACAAAATCTGTAAGCTACTCCAGGTAAGAGATTTTGTACAGCTGGTAACAGTCCCTGTCAATGACTTAGCATTATAACATGATCTTTATTTGAACAACCTCAAAATAACATGATAAAACACTAAAAACATGCCTTTTGTTGATCTGATATCAATGTCAGTGAAGAACAGACCTCAGGTCCACCTAGGTCTTCAATGAGTAGCTCCATAAACCATGACCAAGTGTCTTTGTTCTCAACCTCAAATGCATCCATCATTTATCCTGTGAATGGCCACCTCCTATGGGAAAATACAAGCTTCCGCGATGTAATGTCACCAGTTAAGAGGAAGATGCCTGGAAGGCCAAAGAAGAAAAGAAGATTGGAGCCATGGGAGCTAACCAAGGATGGGATCCAGATGAGTGTTGGTGGCCATAGAAAGAAGTGTAGCATCTATCGTCAATTGGCGCACAACAAAAAAGTATGCCCTTTACGTCCACCCATCATAGAACCAACAGAAACATCACAAGCACAAAGTACACAAGAACCAGCAAGTGACCAATCTCCTCAACCACCACTACCAACACAAGATTCGATCACAGAACCAACTCCACCAATAGCAAGGAAAAAGTTAACTATTAGAAGAAAAGTTCCATAGATTGATATTGTGTAGGACAGTACCTTAGTTGTTATGTATGATTTTTGAATTTAGACATGTTATCTTTGATATTTGAATGTAGACATGTTTGAATTTAGACTTGTTATGTATGACAGTAGTGATTTTGTGTATGACACTACCCTTGTTTGGATGTATTGATATTATGAAGCTTTATGTTGTTTGGATGTTCGTTTAGGTTTCCTTACCATGTACTAGTATTATGTGTATTAAGGGACTGTTTTGAACAATTTTTTACTAAAAGGAGGACCAAAATCAACATTTTAAACCCAAAATGAGGACCACAATACACAATTTTAAGCCAAACTGAGGACTACTACGAATTTTATTGTAATAACCCAGATGGTTCACTGATATTACAACACCAACTCATAATACACAAACACAACATTGATTGCAGATTGCCCACCTAACATCAACCTAAACACAGTCAAAATATTACAGCATCAACTCATAATACATGAACACAACATCAACTTATAATACATGAACACAACATACATTGCACATTGGTCACCTAACATAAACCTAAACACAGCCCCAATATGATGATGTTAAGCACAATAAGAACAACCACAACTCTAACTAAGAACTTTATCTTTCTCTGCAACTCTTTGACACTACTTTCGATATCAGTGGTCCTCTTGTTGCTTTGCCTCACATTTGTACCATCTCTATCATTAGCGTTCTCTTCACCACACCACTTGAAAAAGTTAGATGACATCCCACTTGTAAATGCACTCTATTATTCACAAAAAACACAAAAAACTATCAACACAGGAAATCAATTTAACATAAAAGTGACTATGCTATTCAAAAAAACCTTATAATGACGACATGCCCAAAATTGCCTCCCAATATTCCTTGCAGTTTTCGCAACTTTCAGTACAGCAAAATCACCACAGTGGCAAATAGGAGTTATCCCACCACCCCTCGAAACAACACCCTGTGATGAATGCGAAGCTCCTTTGCCCGTTGTCTTCGAACAAGAACAACCACTTTGTGCAGAAGCCATTCCAAACCCTAACCTTAACCTTTTAACTTTCGAAAACTCTGGAGCAAATAACCACAAACCCTAACCATTGCTTTTAAACTTGGGAACAATAACCATGAATCAGTACTGTAACAATTACCCAATTTAATTTTTTTTATTTTACCCTAATTATATTAATTTACACCTCACAATTATATATTTTTTTTAAAACAAGTTACAATGCCACATCATCAAACATTACACACCTGGCAGCTCTGCCGCTAGTCAAGTTAACGACGTTACCAAAAAGGACCTACTTGAACAGTTTTTGCGAAAGCTAGGACTAAAGTGAACTTTTGAAAAAAGGGAGGACCACTTTGAACAAACCCTCCCAAAGGAGGGACCAAAATAGGTATTAAACCTAATTTAAATTAGTTTGTTCAAAATGCTAAAGGTGCATATGATAGGTGTGTTAAAGATAATGGGGAGGTGTAGGGTATTTTTGTAATAAAAAAATAGTGAGAAGATGTAGGGAGCACTTGGGGTGGTGGAGGGAACAACTCTCGCCTTCTATATTTATAAGCATCTTATGGACCCTAAATTGACATTAGCTCAATTAAATGGACTTATCTTTAAATTTGGTTTGTTACCAATACACAGCTTCAAGCAATCAGTTATTAATATTTTTAATCATTCTGTTACTAATTTATTAACCGCTTGTCTACCCAAGCTATTGACCTAATAATAATAACTTAAATGTTGATCCAATTATAGTCCAACATCAATAACTTAAGTGTTGGTCCAATTATGGTCCAACATCAATAACTTAAGTGTTTACTCAATTATGGTCCAATATCAGCAAAGTCATTTAATTTGCTTGACCGTTAACATAAGGATAGACCGAACGCCATGAATGTTAACCGTTGGGCCTATCTCCATATCATACAAGGTTAAACGAATTTTTCTATTTTATGTTTATTCATAAGATAAAACTTAAAAGGACTTTACCTTAGAATTGGTTATTTGAAAATAGGGACGAATAATTTGAAAATATTTTCAACCTTCAAATTCTGCTTCAGCACATACTTGTCAAAATGTAATTTTCATTAATTAAAAGGAACTCGTTTACGCAAATGGTGCGTGCAGTGATCGTCATCCCCAAAATAAATAGGATAGAGTAATTCTTTGCGCCAAAATTTGAATAATGAAATATGGACGGTAGAAGGTTGAAAGTGACACGAGTTGTTCTTATAAAAGGGAACATTAGACGTGGTGACACAGGCTTCTTCACTTTATCATTTACGAATGACGTCAAATACAAATAAAACAAAAAGTGTTTTTGTTAACAGGATTGCTTGAATTTAATTAATTTTGAGTTACAAATTTCGGTGTAATCTTTTAAGCTTAGGGAGAAAGGTTAGGGTGCATTCCAATTTTTGGATGGGTATAAGTGTGTATAAGTAAGAAAGAAAAAATGGGGAAGTGAAAATACAATGCGATGTTAAAGAAAATAAAAGTTTAGAAATACATTGGTTTATGATTAGAATATAGTGTTGAGATCAATTATTTAAGTGTAATAGAATCGTTTGAATTTCAAAAGTTGTACGAGTAGAGTGTTAGGTCGAATTGATTATTCAAACTGCGTGTTCCTCTGAATTTTGCAAAGGTATTTTGATATTAATATTAATATGACCTTTGATGATTTAGATATTAATAATATAATAAATATAGATCACTTATATTTATAAACAGGTTTTGAAATGAATTTTCAATTAACATTAATCGAATTATGAATAAACATATTTTGTTTTGAATTGGTGAGTATTAAAGTTAATTATCCATATTCATAATCGATAGATCATAACCGTCCAGTCTAAAATGACCCGCTCATAAAGTTCAACCAAAGACGACAATCTGTTAATTAAGGTTGATGTGATCTATGGTTGACCAGGCTACGGTACACTATAGATTTTTCTTTTAAATCTATGTTTAAATGAGTTTAGATTGGTTCAGTTGATAAGCTTATAAAGTGATACACGTTGAAAGGAAGAATTATATTAAAAAAGTTTACAACAAAATTGGTCCAAAGAAAGACCGAGTGTTGGTCAAAGCCAAAACTGCGCGTAACAAGTTACGTATCTTGCAGAATAAACTAACGTAGCATGCAAAGCAGCTTCTCGTAAAGACAAGTAAACATAACGATAGAAAGGCACCTATGAGTACTATAAAGGCAACAAAGGTCGAGGATTTAATTTCATAATAACTTTGTCATTTTATTTGAGATGGAACCATTCGTAATATTTATCATTGTTGTTGTCTGCGTATTCACCTTAATTGTAATACTCACGACGCTGTGTCGACTTGCCACCGGAAGAGGAGGATTTGGAAGTGGAGGTGGTGGTGGTTTCAACAATCACTACAACCATCACAACAACCACCACCATCTTCACAACGAAATGATGATGGGTGGGATTATTGGTGGCACCGCTGGTGGAATGGTGGGTGGGATTACTGCTGACACTACTGTTAATGCTTGTGGTGGAGGTGGTGGAGCAAATGCATGTTAGAGCAATAGGATATTCCAATTCTTTTGTATAACAAATTTAATTTAATGATTTTTATTAGGTTAAGCTGTGGGATTTTATTATCAACAAACAAAGCAAGTTCATTGGATCTTAATTGCAGTGAATGTATTCAATATATTATTCCCTTTTCAGTTTGAATTTAGATTAATGAATTATGATACTTTATAGGCATCTTTCTTTAATCAAATCTTAAAAACGAAAATAACAATTCTAATATTGAAATTATAAATGATGATATAGTCTATGTTTCTATTCTAATTTGTGCCGCCTACCTTTTATGAAGGTAAATCAAAGAATAAAGGTGGTTTAATGTTAGATAACCCTCATTATCTATCTTTATATATGAACCTAATAAACCTTGTTGGAAATGGAAACACCTATTTTACGCTGTGCAAAATTTAAAATAAAAACATCAAAAACCAATATCTTTATATTGTTTCCAATCCTGACTTTACCATTTTCTTCCCAAGGTTAATAATGGAACACTCACATACTCAAACAACTCTTTACCACCCCCATTCATATGGTAAAGGTATTAAACTACTCTACGATGTATTGTAGACACAGTTTATATGATACAACTTTTCGAAAGGCTGCAATTTCTTTTTTTATTTTTTTTAAATTAACTAAAAAAATTTAGTTTTTTTTTTTTTAAAAGAACACAAATAGATAAATCGAACGAAATTTTATATCCATAAAATTTCGTACTTTCAAAACATAATTTTTAATTATTTTTTACGAGGTCGTATTCCTATCGTACCTTACAATAACAACTTCGTTTTATTTTATTCTAATCATATCGTACCTTACAATAACATTTTCTTTTTTTTTTTGGATTTTATTATAGAAATCGAACAATTAAGTTCTTATTTATTTATTTATTTTTTAATTTTTATATCTGTTGAATTTTTATATAAAGCTTTTTTCTTTTCAAATTTTTTTTAATATTCTTTTTACTTTTTAAATGTTCTTTTGCTTTGGTTAATCTTCTATATAAAAATTTAATTTCTTTTTGAATAATTTAACTATCAAAATAATATGTGATTATTATTTAATATATATGTTTTAATATGTATTTATGTTTTGAAAAAATGATATACGATAATATTTTAATATTTAAATTTTAATTTATTATCAAATAATTATAATTTTTTAAAAATATGTTTATCTAAAACAAAAAATATTGATTTATAAAAAATGAGAAAAAGTGAAATAGTATGATTCAAATCATGATTTCTATTTAAACGTATAAACAATATTTCAAAAGTATCACTTTGTCTTTAAATACGACTTATCTATTTATGTCATTTTTTAAAAAGTTTATCTCGTTTTAATAATTTAAAATATTACACCTATTTGGTAAATGGAAAAACCCTAAACTTTTACCTTTTATCGTATAAATTTGTATAGTGTGAAATAACAACAAAGATGAACTGGAACAACTATTTGGCTTAATCGCTTGTTTTATTTTCAGTTTGGTTGGAGTGTGTCAAATTCGTCCATCCTTTTAAAAAAGTTATAATTTCATCCAAACATAGTTTAAAAATGTCAATTTCGTCCAAATGTGATAAAATTTGCTTCAATCAAGTCCCTTTCGTTAAATAGACATTAAAGACGTTAACTTTTCTTTCTCTTCTGCCCCTCTGAACATAGCAGCTTTTTGCCAGTATTATACTCTGATAGCTTATGTTTAGATCATCGTTTCCATATTGTTCCTAAACCTACTTTTCACCCTATAATAAACAAACAAACATTCTCCTTGTAACGCACTGTTAACGCAAATGTACATTAAGCTCTCCCAACAACATTGGTTTAGCTTATTTACAATAATGTGATTAATGAATAACGTGTATCAGTAGAACAACATTGGTTTAGCTTATTTATGAAACAAGTTTGCTTATTTCTTTATTTTTAAATATCGGAAAATTGTTTTTAGAAACAGTAAAACAACCACAACCTTAATCTTAATAACAATCTCGTTCCCTTTCGAATTTCCTTCTTTATATTAGTCTTACATACCCTCAATGTTTTCCGTGTTCTCCTTGCTGAGTATTTTAAATTGAAATTGTAAAACGGTCATAACTGTTTTTGTCTACACAGTTTGACTCGTTCCTTTCTTACACTGTTATATATCAGCTTGTATTCATTCATTTACTCAGTTAATGAAATATACGATTCCTTTCTAAAACTCTACACAATACATTCTCTCTGCTTAAACCACGTCCACTCATAGTTAATAATGATATTCAGAGCTTCTGGTTTCAATTCGAAAAACTTGCAGAATCTTGGATGACGATCAAAGAGTGGCATGATGGCGGGAATGATACACAACAACCTTTCGGTCTTCGATAGGAAAGACTATGATGACTGGTGCGCGAAAATGGAGGTCATCCTAGGATTTCAAGAAGTAGATGAAGTTGTGAAGCAATGACTCAAAGAACCTCAGAAAAATGATACAGATGAAGTGAAGAAATTGCACAAAGAAAATCGGTGTCTTGATTGCAAAGCTAGGATGCTGCTGCATCAGTGCATCTCTCCAGCAATCTTTTAAAAAGTCTTAAAAGCCTCCACAGTCAAAAAAGTGTGGGACATTCTTCAAGGGTATGGAAATACAGGAAAAGTTAAGAAGGTGCGATTACAGTCACTACAACGACAGTATGAGCTTCTTGGCATGGGCGAAGAAGAGACGGTGACAAAATATGTAGGCAGAATACAAATTTTGGTTAATGCAGTGAGAGCTTGCGGGAAAATAGTTAAGGACAAAAAGATAATTGAAAAGATTTTACGCACCCTGACACCGCAGTATGATCATATTGTGATCACCATTGAAGAGTGCAAAGACTTGGAGATGTTGAAAATAAAGGAGTTACAAAACTCGCTTGTTGCACATGAATAGAGGTTGCTTGAAAGGAAGAATGCTGAGATAGCTGCGACACAAGCAACGAGCCAAGCACTTCAAGCAAGAACGAAACAAGGTTACAATAATCGTTGGAGAGGTAGAGGACGATTGCGTGGAGGAGGTGGTAGTAACGAAGGAAGAAACTGGAAATCAACTGAACAAAACAACGAAGAAATTGGTGATGAACAACAAGAAGGAGGCAATCGTGGTGGTAAAAACTCGACAGGAAGAGGCAGAAAGGGAATAGACAAACGAAACATTCAGTGATTCACATGTAGGAAGTATGGGCATTACTCCTTAGAATGCTGGCACAACGACTCTGCCAAGAAAAACAAGAATGATGATGCGGCAAACTTGGCGCAAGTTGATGGTGATTCTGAATCAGAACACGTGGTGTTGATGACTGTTGCAAAGGAAATTTGTGATGAAGGCAGTAATAACTCGACGATGGAGATGGAGGACAAAAGTTACGGAGAGCTTGATTACATGTGGTTATCAAATGCAACACGTATTCAGAATGAAGGTAATGTTAGGTTAACAATGAGAGACAAGTGTTACGAAGATGATGATTACGTGTCACTACCAGACGCAGCACATCAGGCAGACACGCAGGAGGATCATAGCGACGTGTCACATGTGAGTAAATCACGACATGCAGGAGTGGGAATAAGAAACGAACATACAATGTGATAACGGTAATTCTTACCATTATCTATGGTGCAATTTTCTTGCCAAATCAACACTCCTAAAGCTTGAAACACGCTTAATCCTCTCTCTAATCTAACTTTGTGAATAAATTAAGCTTAGGTTACACACATTAGTTTTCATCACTAATTCCTCAAATTTTGTAGGAACTTTGTGTGCTTTAGAAGGACATTCAAACTATCAAGAGTGGAGAGCCAAGGAAGAGTTGAAAAAGGAAGTTTTGAAGAAGTTACTCTGCAAAAGTGGCACTTGGGTGCCCTTCAACTCGCACTTTTTGGCAATTCTCCACGCTTGGGCGCCCCTAGAGGGCGCTGGGTGCCCTTCAACTCGCACTTTATCCCAGTTTCTGGCGCCTAGGCTCCCTTGGAGGGCGTTAGGCGCCGCTGGAGGCCGTTGGGCGCCCTTTGATTCGCTGTTGGAGCTTAAATGATGGCGCCTGGGCGCCCCATAAAAGGGCGGTGGGCGCAACTTTTTGCTGACTTGGCACCCTAGACCTATAAAAGGCTCACATTCTTCGAGGGTGGTATCTTCTTGGCGGGTGAAGCTTAGAAACATCATTTTGGACCTCTAGGAGCTGGTTTTGAGCTGTGAGAACTCTCTTTTCTTCCTCCTTGGGTCTCCTTCTACTCCATTTTCTTCTATTGTAAGCTCAAGCTCTCCATGACTATGGAAAGCTAAGTTCTTTTTGTTGGGGAATGATGTAAACTTTACAACCCACTTGTAAATGCACTTGGTTTAAATGGAAATATGCTTCTTTCATTACTTTCTAGTGTTTATTTCTTTGCTTAAAGCTTGTTATGACTTGATCAACCATAGCATGATGTTAGGGTTTACTTAATATTGGGAAATGTTGTGTGAACCTTGAAATGAAGTAAACACCTAAAGGAAATAGTGTCTAGGGATAGAGCTAGGACCTTTGGTTGTCTTAAACTTCTTTTCTTAATGTGGGTGAACTTGTTAGGTTGCCAAGAGATTGGGATTTAATAAGTGAACCTAGGCTTTCTCACCAAGGGATTGGGTTTAAGTAACTTAGCAAGTTGACAAGAGTAAAGTAATGAAGAAGAGTGGTTTTGTGCATTTGCATAGGGGTGTATTAGTTGAAATCATTCTCCAACATATCCATTCCATATCATCTTAAATCATTTAATTTTCTAGAGTTTTAACCCCAAGAAGGTCACTTTACCATTCATGCATTATGTTTACTTTCCTTGCATAACTTCACACTAAAGGGAACTATTCTTTAGCTTAAATTAGTTAGTAATTATACGATAGTAAAGTATTAACCGAGTCTCTTGGGAAACGATATCTGGTCTTACCGGTTTACTACGTGAACGATTTGGTACGCTTGCCAAAGAGCTAACACAATGTTGTCAGATGTAACACCCCTTCTTGGAGTGTCACAAGAAATTTTTCCAAAATACACTTTTACATTTAAAATCACACATTTATTAATATTATACAATGAGAACGTCAAAGTTTTCAAGAGTAATTATTGGAATACAAACCAACTCTTAAAAGTAGATTAAAATTACAAACCACAACGTTTCATAATTTAAAATACATAATTAAAAGTCCCAAAGAGTGTTTCCCCAACGCATCCTCGCACTAAACATCTTCAGTTTTACCTGAAACATCATCTACTCCCGTATAACAACACGAGTTATACGATCATCGTAGACACACAAGTAGGGTGAGCTAACCGAATACAAAAAAGCACAAGTACAGATAAACTTACTTACAGACTTTAAATATTTAATAATATTATTAGTGTATTAATAAGATTATATTATCTCTCATCTCTTACTCGTAATAATTGGATTTATCTCGGTTCTTCTTGTTCACACACACATATAACAAAACTAGTCCCTCATATAGGCCGCAGATAAGAGTCATCCTAAGCACACTGCTTTTGGACATATCTCCCTGGTTCTACAAGGACTTACGAGTAAAAACATTGGTGAGTAATATCCATTCACCAAGCACAATACTCAGCACAAGTCAGAACCCTTGGCGAGATATCTGTACCCTTTTGAAAGAGGAAAATTAACAGGACTCGAATCCACCTATCGCCTTACATAGGCAAAAGGAAATCATCCTTTTTAAATATCGAGATAAATATAAATCACCCCAATGATACATGACAAGCCTAGGAAATGAATAAGGATTATTTATTAAACTCAAAGAATCATACATTAACTTGAATTAAGTCTAAAAACACGTTCAAAATGACGTGTTGTTTATTTTGATCTTTACTCACTGTTTTATTCGTAACTTTCTCTACAGTGTTCCAAATGAAGAAATTCTTGTTTTGTTGAATTCTAGACTCTAAAATCTTTCTCTTAAGACCAAACTCGTAATTTTTGGGATCACAAGATTAACTACAGTAAAATAATTAAAATTGACATTTTTCTAAGTTTACTATATGGGTTTACTATCAATCTCTCTTTGATTCAATTTCTAGCAGTAATTGAAACATTATTCAAAGGATACAAGTAACATGTTTTTAAAATAATTCAATAAAATGAATTATAGAAGATATCAAGTAATAGCCTTCTAGGCTTTTAGTAAAATATGCAATAGTATTTTTTTTTAGTAAAATATGCAATAGTATATAACATTATATATTTGAGATATCAAAATAAAGAATTACCGGTTATTCAAAATAAGCAAGTCTAGCAACTTTTTCTATAAAAAATTATATATGAAATATAATAAAAGATAAACCAACAACCCATACTATTTGGAACAAAAGCTGTTGTATCAAAAATTAATTATAATTGGGCAGCAAATGAATTAAATAATATTTCTATAATTTAAAATTTCAAGGTAGGTTTCTCTGCTTCACGTGATTTCTCTTCATCATAGACATGTATTATTTGATTTTTGGATAGACTCAATAGTATGACATGTTGCAGCCTTTAGATATAATAATAATAAAGAGTATGTATGATTTGAATTTGTGACAGCAAAAATAACAAAAATGATGGGTATAATTAGATAATAAGAGAATCTGGTATAATGATAAAAGGGAAATAAACACAAAAATTCTGCTACTTTGGAAAGAAAAGAGCTCACGGTTTCCTGCAGAGAACATGAGTAGTAAAGAATTCTGAATAATAATTAAGTAATAATACCCAAGAAATAATCCTACAATGGAAATTAATTAAGTTCCATTTCGGTAGACCTATAATAGGGAATAAATGAAAGATTACAACAGTCTAAAGTGGGATGATTATCTTTCCTTTCTTCTCATTCTTCAAGAAAGCGTAACAACAATTTACTGACTCCTACAGAGCTGTGAGGTCAAGTTTTTTTCAGAGTCTTATAAAACCATTAAGCATTTCATTATGTATCTCACAGATTCATGAGACAAGGCAGAAAAATATGCGACGGCAATATCAAGCAACAACCAAAAGATTTCAGATTTACACTACAAGGTATTCATACAATCTAGAGAAAGGTTTAACTCCCCTACCTCAATCCAGAAAGCTTTGCTACCTCTCTTGCTCTACTGTTACTTTCTTGAAGGATCTATGCCTCTATGAGACGTTCATAAAATTTTCAGTTCACTCTTCTATATTTTTTATTGTTTTTGTTCATTTGATTAAGCTAGAAAGCTGACGATTTATACTTATTTTTAGAACCTAATAGTTTGGAGAGTTCTAATCAAGGAGGAACCAAGCCCTATAATTTTTCATTCCTTGTCTCCGCAACTACTTACAAATTCTGTGTATGTTTTGTTTCATTTCTTTGCAGCGTATAAGTTTTATTGTATGAAGCCAAATTATCACATAAGCTAGGGTGGAAAGGAAAAAGAGAAGATTATGTGTTGGAAAAAAGAACAAATTATATGTCATAGATGATGAAAATGAGAAAGCTACGGCATTCTCAACCACTTGAATTATTGACATTTAAGTGATAAGGGCATCTAATGCTATTAATGCAAAAACAATTATAACAAAGGATTTTAAATTCTCAGGATCTTATAAATTTAATTCACTATTTTTTTTTTAATTCAAAAGATTCAAAGGTTAAAAAAATTCAAAAGAAAACACATTCAAGACAATTACAACCTTTATTAATTTTAATTAATTTCTTAAAATTTGCTAATGAATTTTTTTTTTTTAAACCTACTGCTATACCTTTGCAAAAGTTACCAAAATATACCTTCTTCCAAGAAGATGTCAAAATTTCATACGCATGATTTTTATTTATTATTATTAATATATATATATATATATATATATATATATATATATATATATATATTTATAATAAACTTTAGTTTAATAAATACGATGCAATTATTAATCATAATTTCATCATATACAACAAGAACATTAAGTTTCATAAGATTCATCTCTATTTGGAAATAACTTTCTTGGGAGAGAAAAATAACTTATTGTATTTATTTCGGGTCTTACATCGGACAATCGTGCAATGCTGTCGGACAATCACTATGGTCATACAGAGAATGATCTTTGTTGGTATCTCGACACCGGGTGCTCCAACCATGTGACTAGAAGAAAAGAATGGCTTGTTGATTTGGATTCAAGAAAGAAGAGCAAAATAAGATTTGTAGATGATAGCACTATGATGGCAAAAGGGGTTGGCAGAGTGCTACTCACATGCAAGAATGGAGAGACTGCGTACATGGATGGAGTACTGTTCGTTCCTACAATGAAGAGCAACTTATTGAGCCTTGGGCAATTGCTGGAGAAAGCTTATACCATGAGTATGCGAGAGAACTCGATAGAAGTGTTTGATAGAAGGAAACATTTAATAATCAAGGCTCCAATTTCAAAGAACAGAACATTCAAGGTTAATCTAAATGTTGCAACCATACAAAGTCTATCATCCGTAAGTGTTGAGGAAGAAAGCTGGAAGTGACACTATAGATTTGGACATTTAAACTTCAAAAGTTTAAGTTTGTTAAATAGCAAAGAACTAGTAAAGGGAGTGCCATTGATAACTGTTCCTGAAAAATTATGCGAGGGATGCATACTGGGCAAGCAAACTAAATCAAGATTTGGGAATTCAGCACCTAAACGTTCCAAGAAGCCACTTGAAATTGTACATGCAGATGTTTGCGGTCCGTTCGAGATAACAACATTTGGAGGTAATAAATATTTCCTCCTCTTTGTTGATGAATGGACAAGAAAATTATGGGATTATTTACTAAAAGAGAAAAAGGAAGTTTTCTTAATGTTTGTTAAATTTTGTGCATTGGTCGAGTGTCAATCCGCCCTGAAGATGAAGCTTCTACGAACTAATGGTGGGGGAGAATTCAACTCCAGCGAGATGAACAGATTTTGTGAAGAAAAAGGAATAGTTTGTGAAGTCATTGCAACCTATACACCACAGCACAATGGCTTGGCCGAACGGAGAAATAGAACACTGTTATGACCATGGCAAGTGTACCGGATCATATCAAGTAGTAATAAACAGTAAGTCCAGATATCGTTTCCCAAGGGACTCAGTGGCCTAGACGTTCATGTGATTTGATCGCATAAGACTTGAAAGAAGAATAATTTTGTACTGTTGATGCAAAACAAAATTTAAACATGCAAATGCAATGCTTGATCAATTGGCAATTAAAGATATGAATGAATGTGTCGCAACCGGAATCGCGACGGGACGACGATCCAAAGAGAAACAATGGTTAAAAAAAGTTTTGGAGTCGCCACCATAGTTTATTCTGGAAAACTATGGAAAAAACCATAAAAAGGATAAGGCTCGGTCCATGAAAACCAGAGATTCGATTCGGGAGTCGGTTACGTGTGGGGAAGGTGTTAGCACCCTACAACGCCTGTCCAAAGGCAGTACCTTTAATTAAATGCGCGAATAAAGGTGAGGTTTGCAAAATGTTTAACTATCCCAAGAACAACAAAATAAAGAAACAAAAATATTTTTTAGGTTTTTGGGCCCGACAAGGATTGACCTTGCTCCTACGTATTCTTAGTCATACTGAGAAATCAGGGTTACGTAGTTCTTTCAGAAAGATTGATTGTTTGAAGATGTTTTTAGTTTTTGAAGATTTTATTTCTTTGTATTTTTATATAAAAAGAGAAAAGTTTTTTAGCACAAGGCCTACGCGAGCGGTCGCACGTGTGCTTAAACCCTTTCAAAATATTTTTATTTTGTTTTTAATTTTTGTAAAAGAAAAGGTGTTGGTATCGTAGGGGTTAATTTTTAAAAAAGAGTTTAGCGCAGCGGATTAAAATACAGAGAGCGTACAGCGTAACAAGTCACAGTTGAAACAATTTTATCTTTTTAAGTTTAAACAATTTTCTTTCAGAAAATTTACCAAGCATATAACGTGCGTGAATAATAAAATGAGTATAGGGCAAAAGAAAATCACACAGGGATTTTTATACTGGTTCGATTCAACAGAATCTACGTCCAGTCGTTAATCACTACAAAGAGTGATTAACAGTTCCACTAAAAAATTGTTTAACAGATTACAAAGTGAAAACAGTAATAGAATGAAAGAGATAACTCTACCAACTTGAAGAGAACCTGCACTGGCAATCGACACACGATTCACGTGCTTCTCCTTTCACAAGATCAGGTAGAGAGCCCTGCCAACTTGAAGAGAGTCCACTTCTTGTATCAGCACACGATA
>NW_014542628.1:0-29294 GCF_000741045.1 Vigna radiata var. radiata
CAGTGTCAAATGAGTGTCAAATATAGGGTGTCAAAATAACGGGATCCATACCTCCATAGGTGCTTTCTTCTTTTTACATTGGAATGTGACCAGTAAATTCAATTCAAAAACTTCCTCCTTTGCAGAAAAACAAAACTATTTATTGAAATTACAGTAAACCAGATAATAGAAAAGAATAACAAAACCAACTAATTTGTTACACTTCTAACCCTTTCCTTTTCTTATAATAATCCTACGGACCATTTCAACTTATAAATATTATCGTGCTCCTATTCCATGAAACCTCAACTTTACCAAAGGTGGTCTATTCATTGCTAAAATCACTAATTATAAGGATTTTTCAAAGATAATTTTAAACTCCACAAAAGACAAATGATTAACCTAAATGCATCCTACCCAAAAACCCTAACATCGTCGACGATTTCCTAAAGAAATACTAACCTTAAAGATTATCCTCAATCGTCGTTGCTATCACCAACGCTTGTACCACCATGTGCTAATATCGAATGTTGTGTGTTATTGTCAAACTCCACCGCGTGTGTTGCTGTCAAGCTCCAGCTACTCACAAGCCCCACTAGCGACAATTGGAGAAGGTTGGTTTGAACATAAGTTTTGAGGATCAAGGGGCTTAACCCGCCCTAATTCAATGCCTACCTATTTAATGAGAGTTTTGGAATTAGAGGCTTTGGAAAAGCTACTAGAATGAGGGCCAAAAAGATGAGGTCTAACTCTATGAAAGGTCAGGTCTGGTCTGGCCTTGGGACTCTAAGATAAATTGACAATCCTACTTCTAAGTAGCGGACCGTGTCTTCTCTGGAAACAGAGTCGTGGCTAGCTTAAATAAGTGCGTTCGACTTCGCGTCGTACTGCAAGTTGTATTTTACATCTCTATAAATGACATTATCACATATTATAGCGCACACGTCATATACATGTGAATAATGTACAAAAGGCACATTTAGAAGTCTTTAATATTAGATTCCCACTGCAACGAGGCAGCATATATTACTTGGGTACCCGAGATTTTTTGGTCTTGGAATCTGACACCTTTTCTTCCTTTCACTAAATTAATTGTTATCTTCTCACAAGAAGGTTAAACAACCATTTCATTCTGTTCAAATAGGGTTGTAAATGTGAGAATAATACTAATCTCATGGAAGTTCATATTGCAACAAAGGTAGGCAAAGTCATCGATAGTTTTAACTTGTACAAACAAGGTGTATTGTATCAATAATTTCCAGTGATTATGCACAACAAAAGAGTATCAAATCACTATGCAGCCATCCAAATATGAAGTCCATAGGAAAATACTTGATAAAACTGATGGAGTTTGGATACAAGGTTTGTGTACGAAAATAAATGAAATAATAGCAATATACTAAAGACAGATATCTCCCATTTCAAATACAGGCCTGATAATAAAAATCACTGGACTACCAAGTATCAGTGAGTTGGCTCGTTTTAATCAGCGCGAGATTGGCCAGCCCGAGATGAGAGGATGATACCCACAATGAGGCCATAAAGCGCAAGAGCTTCAGCAAAAATCAAAATAAGAATCATACCAACAAACAGCTTCGGCTGCTGAGCATTAGCCCTGACAAAAAACAAATCATTTTAGTGTTCAAGTATTCGATCAGTTAACAATTACACATATTACATAGATCTATAAAGCAAACTATAATTTTAGCTGCGGAATGCAAAATCACACACATGCACACAAGATGGTAGAAAATCGATATGGCACGGCATAAAACAACAAAAAGTGGCGAATCGCACAAAAGGGAATGAATAAAGTATTCAAATAAACATTAAACATCTGAAAATGGCGGCAGAAGCAGGGTTATTTACATGAACCATCCATGGTCAACAACTATATAAAGAGGGAGAAGAGTAATAGCAGCTGAATTTCGATCAATATATCTTTTAGTTGGAAAAGAACATAAAATAGAGTATAAATTGCAAATTAGATTCTAAATTAGATAATTATCTCCACAAGAAACAAATTAATTTTGAATTGCCTTTCTAATAACAACCACTTAAAAAGTCAAAAGTAGGTTTCATTCACACAACATAAAGGATGGAAAGTCAATATAGCCATCTCCTCCCTAATTAAGTTGATAATATTTTACCCTTTCAACGTAAATAACATGTTAAGTAGAAAGAGACACATCAGGTTTCTTTCATCAACTCAATCCACTTAATCACACAAGCAACGTGAATAAAATATTTTATATGTCCACAAGTTAATAAAGACAAGATAAATTAAGACATATTCTGATATTACACTCGAACAACATATAATGAACAAACCAATACACAACATTTCGCAGCAGGAATTGAACTGAGCAGCAATCTCCACAAGCAGATATTTTGAAATAGTCCAATACACCTATTTAGCCTCCATTAATAATTACTAATTTCACGTCAGCAAAAAGAAAGCTTCATGTAAGCATATATAGAAATGATTATACAAAATCTATTAGAAAAAACAGAATGTGTGCAATGCAGCTAACCTTAGGTGAGGAGCACCGCATAGTTTTAATAGAAATAAAATAAATAGCACACTGATTCTAAAAAATGTCCCCCCTCTTAAACTTTAATGTAGTCCCTGATTTTAACGAGTTAAACATCTAAATCACAAAAACATGGTTCATACTCCTTTAGCTAACATTTTTCAGGATCAATAAGAAATGGTTTGAACAACAAAAGTGAATTGAAGAATATAATAGCACAAATGAAGGACAGAATTGTAAACACAACACATTTCAATGCTCTGAATAATATGAAAGGTTGCTCACCGGTTATTATTAAACAACAAGAAATATATGACTTTTAAAACATTCATAAGCAATATATACTCTACAAAACCACAATCTAATCAATTTCGTTGCTTGCAGTCATGAAAGAAACAAACGGACAAAACTTAGATGTAATTGTATTGTTCTCCAATCAAAACTGGAAGTTTTCCTAGATAATCTATGCAGGCTTTTCATGCAAATTTTTCTTACATGAATTAGTGAAGTAATTAAAGAACAACTTAAAATTAATACCAAACATGTAAGTTCTATGCTATTTATTTTTAATTTCCCATAAGTATCCTTCAAAAAAGGCAATCTTATTTCAAGATAGGTCGAGCACCAAATGTGAATACCTCTGCCAGCGGGAGTTCAAACCTTGATTCATCACATTATGGGATACAAACCTTTTTCCCCTAGACCCGATCCCGCATCATATTACATGAATAATTAATTATATTTTGCACACTATTTCAAAGGTCTTACTCTTTAAATTTGGGTTTAGGCATATTTCAACTAGGAAAACTAACTCATGAACAAGGTATACACCAAATTTATATACACTATTTCGACCATATCAGCATTCAATATGAAAGTGAGATTTGTGTCCCACATATACGCGTTACTTTCGTCATATTAGAATCAATATGAGATTTTTAATAATTACTACAGTTTCTATTCTACAAGTGCCCATAGGTATGAGGGGGAATTACCTAACACCAGCATCCCCAACAATTCCAATGGCCATCCCAGCAGAGAGGCCAGCAAGGCCACAGGCAAGGCCAGAGGACAAGTGGGCATAACCATCAAAGAGATAGTAAGACTTAGCCTTGGGGTTTATCCCGGTACTAATGATAACCGCAATAATCAACCCATAAATACCCAACACTCCAGCCATAACCACCGGCACTATCGACTTCATCACAAGCTCCGGCCTCATCACACCCATCGACGCCACTCCCACCCCACTCTTCGCAGTTCCGTACGCTGCTCCCATACCTTTGAATCGTCAAAAGGCAACAAATTAAATCATCATCATCATTATCATTAAATTGAACAAACCGAGAAGAAAGAGTGACGAACAGGAGAAAACGAGAGCCGCGGCAGCGCCGAGGAAGCCGAAGAAAGGAGCGGTTTCGTCGCCACTGAAACCTGCCATGGTTTGATTTGATTCCTCTGCTACGGTGATGAAACTTTCTCTCCTTGTTCTTTATGGAAGAAGAAGAAGAATGATGAAATTGATTGGGTTTGTGGAGATCGGATCAAAGTGTAGTGTTGAAATGAATTTTGAAGAAGAAATTATTATTTGGATTGGTACAGGTGGAGACAGATTGCGGTGTAAGAGCGATGGGTCGTGTTCGGATTTTACTCTAATGCCCTTCTTCTCTTCCGAGGGCATTTGTCTTATCTTACTGTAATAATGGGCCCACCCTCAATATAACGTAGTTGAGAGGGAGGGCTCGGCCTTCTCTTTTGCTTGGGCTAAATTATGCAATTCCCGTTGCCAAAATCAGAAAAAAAATAATAATTTATGTTTCCTAAAATTTGAATTACACAAAAAATGATATGTGCATAAAAGACCATTTTAATAGAATTTTTTCTTGTCTTACCTCATTTTAGAACGTGAAGCTTTGATTGTTTCTTCTCTTAAAGAGTGTATCTTGTTGATGAGAAGGGAAGATCCTTATGCAAAACTTTTCCAAAGTTAAGTCAATAAAAGAGTTAGGATCTATTATATGAGAATAATTATCGAGTATCAAGCTTGAAGTGAGTATCTCTTGAGGTTATTTTTATATTTATAGGATCAACATGGGTTGTGGACNTATGTCTCTTTTAGAACAATGTTTATCTAGAGAATATAAGAACATTCTAATAATAATAATAATAATAATAATAATAATAATAATAATAATAATAATAATAAAGGATAAATAATAACAAATATTCCAAACTACAAATATTTAGTTTTAATATGTAAATATGGTTCAAATAGGTGTAGGTTTGGGTTGCTTCATAATGAAGAGTTTAAATGGTCTTATTGGGTTGTGCACTTAATATGTCTTTTGGGCCGAGTAGGAACGTAAGCCTCGTAGTCTAAGGAGTTTAGTTTGGGTAGAGTTGTGTGGCTTGCAAATGGGTTGGTCATTCAGCCGAGTTCATAGTTAGGCCATTTGACCATGCTTTGTAGGTGGATTGGCCTTGGGGCCGAGCTCTAATGTACAATTTGGCCTCGAGGTCAAGCTTTCTCTAGGCTTTTAAGTAATTCCAGCCTCGTGGCTTAGCTCTTATTTGAGCTTCAAAATAATTTTGCCTTCGTGATCGAGATCTTATTTGGGCTTTAAAGTAATTACAGGCTTGTGGCCAAGCTTTTATCTGAGCTTTAAAATAATTATGGTCTCGTGGTCGAGCTTTATCTTAATTTCAAAATAATTTTGGCTTCGGCATCGAGCTCTATCCACAACTTCAAAATAATTCTGGCCTNGTAGTCGAGCTTTATCTGAGCTTCAAAGTAATTATAGCCCCGTGGTTAGGCTCTCTTTAAGCTTAAAGTGGTATGGACTCAAGGTTGAGCTCTCTTTGTATTTAAAGTATTATGGTCTCAAGGTCGAGCTATCTCTAAGCTTAAAGTAATATGTCCTTAAGGACGAGCTTTGTCTAGCTTAAAGTAGTATGGCCTCGAGACCAAGCTCTCTTTGAGCTTAAAGTAATATGGTCGCGAGGCCAAGCTCTCTCTTAGCTTAAAGTAATATGGCCTTGGGGCTAAGCTCTCTTTGAGCTTATAGTAATACAACTTCGGGGCCGAATTCATCATTAGCTTATGAGTTAAACATCTTATCGGTCCCAATAAATTATTAGCCTATGTGCTAGAGTTTATGAGTGTTATTCCGTAAACTTAAGTGTAGGGCTGTCAAAGTGAGTCAACTTGGTTCATATAGGTTGGCTCACCGCAAGTTGAGTTAAAAATGAGTCAGTTTAACTCGAATCACTTTTTGGTGAACCAAAATTTTGTAACTCAATGTTAACTCATTGGCAAGTGTACCAAATCGTTCAAGTAATGTATCGATAAAATCGGATATTGTTTCCCAAGAGACTCGTGTAACACAAAACAATCATATAATTGTTTAACCAATAGAGACTAAAGAATGATTTCATGAAATGGGTTTTTGGGTGCAATTAAAATAAAATGATGCATAAATAGTAAAGTAAACTTTTGTAGCTAAAACACTTGAAAATGGAATTAGATTAGAAATTATATAAGTTGGTATTGTTGGGATAAGATTTCACCTACTTCACTCCTATTCATGTAAAAGTACATCTTCTTCATTAATATTCTAACGTCAATCTACTAGTTTACTCAAAACCTAATCCCTTGGTAGAAAGAGCCTAGACTTTTTTTATTAGACTTCAATCTCTTAAAAACCATAATAAGTAACTCCGCTTTAAGAATTAAGATTTAAGACAACTAAAGGTCTAAGTTCTATTCTTAGATACAATTTCCTTTAGGTATCTTATTCCAAGTCTAGGTTCACAAGACACTTTCCAATGTCAAACAAACCAATTATCAAGCTATGAGTGGCCAAACCATAACAAGCAGTAAGTGAAGGAACAAAATTACTAGCATTCAATGAAAGAGGCAATAAATATATTCAAAACATCTTTATATTACATAAGAGTTAAGTAGTTACATTTATCCCCAACAAGAATGAAGTTAGCTCCCCATTGTCATGGAGAGCTTAAGCTTACAAATGGAAGAAGTGGAAGAAGGTGGAGACCCAAGGAAGAAGAAAAAAATGTTCCCACACACCAAAGCCAGCCTCCAAACGCTCTTGAAGAGTGTTTTCGTGTCCAACTTCCAAAAGATCATACTTCACTCACGTTTTAGAGCTAAATAGGTCCAGTGGCGCTCAACGCCTAGACATGGGCCACCCAGGCGTGAGGTTTACGTATCAAGTGGCACTTAATGCCCTTGGAGTGGTGCCTAGGCCCAAGCTTTGTGAGTCATCTGGCGCTTATCGCCCTTGGAGGGACGCCCAGGCGTGAGTTTTGCAAACCATCTGGCGCTCAACATCCTTGGAAGGGCGCCCAGGCGTGAGCATTGCGAGACATCTAGTGCTCAACACCCTTGGAGGGTGCCCAAACATGATTATGAACTTCTTCAGGTTCAAGTTTTTGTTGTTCTTCCTATTTGTCCTGGGTGTCAGTGCCTTGCTTTGATATAAAATTTTCTTCTAACTAATTTAAACACACAAAAAGAAGGGATTAATGGTCAAATTGAATCATTACAGCTTATAATATCAATTATATATTTATGTTATGAATGTTGAGTCTATGAAAATAATTTTTTTCTTTTGTTTTGTATATTTTCCAAACGTTCGCAATAGAGTTGTCATTGGTCCTCAGGTATGTATTTGGTCATTTCAAATTGTAGAAACATATTGTCATTAGTTATTGGTTTTTCTATAACTTGATTTGTAATGATATTTGTAGTTTGGTCCGAGTTGGTTATCTGTCTACCCCAAAGGACTTAGAAAATTGATGCTTCATATCAATACAATATAATTTAATTTAATTTTACATTTTAAATTTAATTTTAATAACTAAATTTAATTTTTTTTCTTTTTATAAATATTTTTACACTTAAATATAACATTAACAATTATCATTTTATATTACTTTTATAGTTAGGGGCATTTGCTAATCTTCAATTTCTATCAGTTAAACAATTTTTTTATCTGTCACAAGGATCAAATCCTACATTAATTTTCACAAACTTTACTTCTAAATTCGATCTCGCTCACCTCTAAATCCACTAAAAAAAACAACAATTAATTCACCCTCAAATTCGTCCACCCACTCTTTCCCAAATCCATCTTTTAAAGCGAACACAACCTAAATCTTTTGTTGGGAATAGGTTCAATAAATTTTGAGCATGTTATCCCAAATATTGCAAATGTCTTGAGTCACATATGCTTAACTCTGCAACATATTAATGCATAATTTCTAAATTATTTTAACCCATTTGTATGTTTTCTGCAAGATTTTTAAGAGTTGGATCATATTTGTATAAGGTTTAATTATTTTTGAGGTCTCTATTTTTGCAGAAACGTCTCAAATAGGTCCTTCAATAATTCATGTTCTTAATTAGGTTCATATTCCTGTAATATTGAATCAATTGCACCCTTGTCGTCAATTGGAGAGAACGACGTTATCATTTTAGTGACGTGACATGCTGAATATGCAAATGGGAAGCATGTGACAGAGTTAGTGTGTTACTGATGTGGACATTAATTATTTATAAGTTTTAGAAAAGTATAATGAAATAAAAATAAAATGTGTTGTGCGAAAGTAAAATTAAATTAGGGATTCTACAACAATTGATGTTATTACCGACGGCCAATTTCCGTCGCTATATGATATATTCCGTCGGAAACCCATTTTATCGACGACTTACCGACGACCTCCATTCCGTTGAAAAAACCGTTGTCGGAAACGACTACCAGCGGATTTTGTCCTTCGGTAGTTACCGAAGGATACGTCCTTTGGTATCCTTCGGAAAATACCGAAGGAAAAATCCTTCAGTAATTACCGAAGGATACATCCTTCGATAATTACCAAAGGACACTACTTGGGTAATTACCGAAGGATAAGTCCTTCGGTAACGTCGTCTTTATAGTCATGGTAGTTTCGTTTTTATATAATCCCACTCAAAACAGTAACCTGCACAATACATGCCCTCTGCAGTTTGCAAAATTTATACCCAATCATAGTACACCTGCACAATTCAACAACAACATCCAACTCAAAATACAATCCAACATTCACCTAGTGGAGTCAACTCCAATAAATGCAAACTCCAAACAATGTAAACACATTCCAAGCAAACATATATATATATATATATATATATATATATATATAATGTCTAATGTCTAAAATTTGTAATTGATAAACAAAACAGAACTCCACTAACCAATATAGGACTAAATATAAAATTGTTCTTAGAAGGTAAAGAAGTAATAATAATGTAAATAATGTGCAAAGTCATAAAATCTAATAGTCGTCATAATGTTCAGCTTGATGATTGTCTTCCTGTTCATTGTTTTGAGGCTCTAAAGTTGGCTGGACAGATGGGGACTGGACAGATGGGGTTTGGACTAGTATGGGCTGGACATGTGTGGGTTGAACTTCAGTAGGCTGGACTGGTGTGGGCTGCGAATGAGAGGCCGGAGGCACTACAGACTGAGGAAGCAATCTCATGACCAGTTCTTTAAAACTAGTAAACTCTTGTTTGAGTTCATTATATTCTTGATCACGTGTTTGAAGCTCCTGCGTCATGGCATGAACGGTCTCATCAAGACGTTGGGAGGAAGAAGAAGGTTGGTGCTTTAGACCACCACGACCTGCATTGTAATTTGTAGCCAGTTGCCCTACCTCATAGATTCTTCCTTTTTTCTTTCCACCAACAACATCAATCCAACATTGTGACCTAATAAGGTCTTCGTCATCATTTGTTGGTTGGGTTGACTGAGGACATGAAGAATGTGAGGATCTGACCCGTGAAAGTTTTGTGGAGAATTCTTCCTGTTAAAAATGATCATAAAGTATCAGTAAAATATACAATAGAAGACACAAAGTTATGAATCAAGGCTACAATTACAAGTATTTTCTTACACATGTCTTTCGGGACCTTTCATCCACGAACTGGTCAGTTCCCTTGCGAATATGAGTTTGGTGGAAAACTTAATCAACATGTATAGATCGTCCCAACTCAGCTGTCTGTAACAAAATATAAAGTTTGTTATGTACATTAAAATTAAAGTTACATAACTTATATGACTAAATGGATACTTACCATACGCATGGCTTGTTCATGTACGGTGATTGATCCACCTGTATGGAGAACACCGCCCCTTTCTGAAGACCGGTTCTTTTGGGCGATTGCACACTTTCCCCAGTACTGTGGCGAATACCACACATTAGGTATTAGAACTTTATGGAATTCATTGCTTTTGACTACTTTCCTAGCTTCATTTGACTAATTTAGACTTGTTAGGGTGTTAACATTACTTAAAGTAGTGTACATTAGGTCTAGTTGCAATTTCTCACCCTTTAAATACACTTTTTAGGTTCTAAGTACTCAAACTTTGAGTTTTAGGTAATTCTTTGCTTTTGTCAAGTTTCNTAGCTTNATTTCACTACTTTAGACATGTTAGGATGTTCACATTAGTTATAATTAGTCTACATTAGGTCTATTTGCAATTTTTCACCCTTTAAGCACACTTTTTANGTTCTAAATCCTCAAACTTTGAGTTTGAGGTAATTCTATCATTTTGACTAGTTTCCTAGCTTCATTTAACTAATTTAGACATGTTAGGATGTTAACATTAGTTATAATTAGTATACACTAGGTCTATTTGCAATCTTTCACCCTTTTAAGCACACTTTTTAGGTTCTAAATACTCAAACTTTGAGTTTGAGGTAATTCTACCATTTTGAATACTTTCCTAGCTTCATTTGACTAATTTAGACTTGTTAGGGTGTTAGCATTACTTAAAAGTAGTGCACATTAGGTCTAGTTGCAATTTCTCACCCTTTAAGTACACTTTTTAGGTTCTAAGTACTCAAACTTTGAGTTTGAGGTAACTCTCTCCTCTTGACTAGTTTCCTACCTTCTTTTGACTAATTTAGACTTGTTTGGATGTTATTCCATCCCTGTTCCCATTAGATTTCCTCATTCTTTGCTTCCAAAGTGTCCAAGATTCATAAATCTAGTTTGAAAATCCGGTGCAGTGTGCTGAAATTGGTGCAGAGTTTTAAGCTGATTTGTGATGCTGATGAGATGCTTATTGGTGCAGATTTTGTGCTAGGGTGATTGCTCGTGCTAGTGGTAGCATCTTGAGGGGTGGAAACTTTAATAGCTCTTGATATAAATGCCTCTACAACAAGGGAAAATAGCTTCCTGAAACACCATTTTGTAGTGAGAAAAAGAGTGAAAAATTGACAACTCCTATAGCCAAATTTTGAGAGACCAGTTCCATACCAAAGTGAATGAGAGATTGAATGTTTAGAACCTAAAAGAAACTTTCTAGAACACCTGAAACACTCCAGGAAGTGAGATTTGAGTGGCTGCACCTAAAGCTAAACAACCTTGGCCGAGAGAAATAGTGCACTATTTTCCAATGCTGAAACAATCCAGTTTCTGAATCTGATTTGTGTTATGCAATTGGTTTATACAGTTTCTGATTTGAGAAACATTTTACATGATCAAATGGATTGTGGAAACTTGTGATTGAACTGGTTTTTAAAATTGAAGGTGCAGATTTCAGCTTTTAAAACTTGTTCAAAATAGTTTTCATCAGACCTTGTTTAAACCAATTCAACTTTTTAAATTTAAGTGCAGTTTGGTGTTGCCTTTTGGATAATAACCCAGTTTTTCATCCATTTCTATTTTGACCAGTTTGGTCCTTAAATTCAAGTTGATTCAATCATCAATTCTAGACCAATTAAATAAATTAATTTGCACAACTAGAGCATTAGTTTTTCTGTGATAAACAGTGCAGGTATAGAAATGAAATGGTGATCTTCAAGGAGATGCAAATGGATCTATCTAAACTGAAGTGCTACTGATTTGACGATAAAATCATCAAGCCTATATCTGATTGCATCATAAGGGCTGAATACAAGTTTTTCCAGAAGCCTATTCTACTTAGTACTTTAGTTAGGTTGTCATATTTTTAGTTTTAGGGAAACCAAGGACAATTAAATGGAGTTATTTGAGGGCTGATCAAAAGCAAAGAAATCCAGTGGTTAAATGTGGATTAAAGGAAGAGCAATCATAAATGACAGCAAGTGCATAATCTGAAAAATAATTTCAAGCTTTCATATGCTGAACTTTGACTTTAGAGTTGACTTTCACAATTGAAGTCCAAATTCGTGTGCAGGTTGTTGGAGACTGTAATAGACATATCTTTTAACATGTTAAAGGCCAAATTAACCACTGGAGTGCCCTTAACCACTACCAGTTGGAGCAAAGTTAATAAAGCTTAACCTAAGAAATGGTCTACTTTAGGCTTAGTAAGGAATTTTAAGTTTTTTAGTTAATATATAAACTATAAAACAACTATAACTTTGGTTTCTCCTTCTAGTTTGTTACTTGGGTGATTCAAGATAGTATATAACCAACATATATGCATGTTGGTTCGTCCTTTTACTCTACTTCATCCTTATAATTACTCATTTTAGTAATGAAGGTGTACTTTGATATTTTTAAGGGTGTTGTCATGGTCTTCTTCCAAGAGGACATTTCGGTGAAAGGGTGGGGAACAAGGTGGGAAGGTTATATATAAGAAGAATATGCAACATAGAGAAGACAAGAGAGAAGACTAGAGAGGCGAAAGAGAAAGAGAGATAAAAGGCAAACATAATTTTATTTATCAAAAGGAGGGGTCAACATGTTTATTTATCAAATTATTGCATCATACATCATAAGCAACAAAAAGAATGCAGAAAGAAAAGTGACTTCATGTATTAACCTTATGAACCAGAATAGTCCCAGCCAAACCTCTTCTTCCAACTATCCCTCATGGCGGAGGAAACGCACAATCATCCCCAACAATAACAGTCTACATAGAAAAAAAATACATGTTATACTTTACCTGAATATTAAATGTTTAATTATTGGAAGTGCAATGAAAAATCAATAGCCAGCTAGACATACCTCTACTTTGTAACCTTCAAATTTTGCTAGCTCAGCAACCAAACTAAAGTTCAAACGATCACCGGTATATTTCTATTAACACCCAAATTCGAACACTATGAATCCAAAAACAAAAGCAAATCCTAATGACTCATCATGAACTGACCATACTAGTGCAAAACCACACCATCTTATACGTTGATTTCACAAGAATTAAAGTATTTAAAAAAAATGGATACATGATGCCAAGTATTATAATAAAAAGAAACATTAATTATAATTTTTTTCACTACTTATTATCTTAAATCACAACAGAAAACATTTTCCATACATGTGACTCTAATATGCAAACTGACCTCAGAGACAAATGCAAAAAATCAGTACCCAAAGCCTACACCCTAAGTTTCTGCAAATTGAGTGAAACCAGTACCCAAAGCCTGCACCAATTGAGCACCGCATCAGCAGCAAGAAATAACATACCAAACAAAAAACATCCAAAACCAGAAACAAATCACCATACTGGCAACTGCAATCAATTATTGGCACAACTCATTCCCCCAACCCAAAACTCACCTCCACTGTAAGGATTGTCGTCACCCTCCTTCGACGACACCCTCCTCGACAGTGGCACAAAAGGCAGCAAGGACCGTCAACCAATAGCCTTCAGCGAAAGCCCCTCGTAGCGAAGATGAGAGAAATGCACAACCGAACCTCTCGTAGCGATATGAACGTCCTCCTCAGACCACCGAACGAGCTTAAAGCCTCAACTCACCACCACCAACTGAAGAACGAAATTAATGTTCATTGGAAGCAAAGGAGATTTTCGCAAACAGAAGTGGATTGAGGAACGAAGGGAGGTAGTAGTGCTGAAGAATGAAAGTAGGGCTCGAAAAAGTGAAATTCGTGAGAACCCCAAATTGTTATTTCATATTATCAATCCACTTACCGACAGGCACAGTCCTTCGATAATTAACATTCCCATTATCGAGGGTCTAAATCCTTTGGTAACTTACTACTCCAGAGACCCTCGATAAATCCTTCAGAAAACGTCATTTACCGACGACATATAAGCCTCCGGTAATAATCCTTCGGTAAATCATGCATTTCTTGTTAAGGATTTGTGGCATAGATTCTTCATTGTTCGAAGGTTGTGAAAGTAGGGTTTAAGTGTCAGAGGCCTTTTCGTTTGGGATCGGGGTTCATGCAATCAAATTGGGGTTTCATTGGAGGATTTTAGCTTCATCTATCACAAAGTTCTTCGAGGCTTATCACGTGAAAGGTTAGTAAATTCTGTTTTGAGTTTATTGTTTGATTATTTTTTCGTTTTATGTTTTTTCCATTTTGCAAACGTCAATATTGGGGTTATCCCACAATGGTCCATGTTCAATTGTGTTTTCTTGTTGATTGCAATGTGGTTCCCTGTCTTTAAAGTACTGTTGGAGTGTTTTTTTTAGTGCGTTATGCTTTCAATTTGTTTAATATTTGTTGTGTTAGTGATAATATTATATTATAGGTTAAATATTTTTATTGTATTACATGATGGATGATGATTTTGAATTTTTTCAACCATAGAGGAAAGTTCTTAAATGATGAGAAACTAAAGTACGAGGAGGAAACTTCAAGATTATCTTTTGACTCAGATATGTGGAGCTATTTTCTTGTAGTAAGTGTAGTCAGAGGTCTAGGATATGATGGGTTTAAAGAGTTGTGGGATTGTGTAGGAGGGGGTTCTGTCTTAGATAACAGGTTGGAGCCTCTATGTGATGACAAAGGGGTCATGCACATGGTTAACATAGCTAGGCTAAATGGTCAAGTTCATCTATTCGTGCTTCACACAATGTCTGTTCTTGAGGTGATACAGATGATAGAATATGTTCTTGATAATACACCTGAAGTAGAAGTTCAAGTTGAGGTACCTAACATTGATGGTGATGATGAAGGTAAGAGTGAAAGACAAGGTGAGGTGGGTGACTGTGAAGAAAATGTTGTTGTCTTAGAAGAAAAAAGGTGATAGTGATGATGTTTGAAGATGAAATTGAAACAAAGGTTGAGGTGGATGACTGTGAAGGAGATGTTGGTGATAAACAAGTGGAGTGTGATGTTGTAGAGGAGGAATTTAATGTTGGTAGTTGGAGGTCGAGTGGTGATGATGGCAATATTGATGTTAATAGTTAGTGTATTGAAAGACTAGTTGATGTAAATGTTGAGTGTGATATAGAAGAGGAGTTAAGAGATGGAGATTGGTGTGATAATGTGGAAGTTGATATGCAAACTGTACAAGATGAATATGGTGGAAGTGAGAATGATGGCATAAGTACCGATGATGATGGAGGTTTGTTTGATCAGGATTGGGAATCTAAAGAATTACTTAGTGCAATAGAAAGTGACAGAGAACATGATGATGAAGAGGGTTATAGGAAGTTCGATACATTTCCCATGCCAAAGTCTATGATTGATTTTAAATGGGATTTAAGGACTTATTTTGCTAACAAGCAAGATTTTTTGGATTCCATAAAAACGTATTCACTAGAAAATGGCAGAAATATCAAATTTGTTAAAAATGATAAGAAGAGAATGAGACTGAAATGTATGGGAAAAGGAAAATGTCATTGGATGGCATATTGTGCTCATATGGATGCAGTTCATACGTGGCAACTAAGGACTATTGTTGGCAACCACACTTTTAGTAGAGAACACAAACTAAGATTGCTTAATGCAAACTGGTTGAGTAAGAAGTTGGAGAAAACTGTAAGAGAAAATCTAAAAGTAAAGGGAGTGAAAATTCGTGAGAAGATGAATAGAAAATGGAACGTAGGTATATCTAGGTGCATGCCTTGTAGGGCAAAAGTCATTGCTTTAGACCAGGTTGGTCATTCAAACTCCAATATAACGAATATTTGATTATGCCCATGAGCTACTTTGTCGCAATCCAGGATCCACAGTGAAGGTGAAAGATGAAGAGAATGAGGGTAAACTAATTTTCAAGAGATTTCTTGCATGTGCGAAGGCATGCAATGATAGTTTTGTCTCATGTAGGCCAATAATTGGGCTGAATGGTGCTTTCTTAAAAGGAAAATGTGATGGGAAATTGTTAACTGCTATTGTTAGAGACGCAAATGACCAAATGTTACCTGTTGCATATGTCGCGGTAGAGGTGGAGAATAAGGATTCGTGGAGGTGGTTTTTGGAACTTTTCGTTGAAGACCTTGGTGGGGCACCTATATGTTCAAGATTTACATTCATATCAGACCAACAAAAGGTAATTGTTATGAAAAACCATTCAATTATATTGGTTTTGACATTCATATTAGACCTATAACTACACTATCATACTTTCAAATAACAAGGCCTACTTCAAGTTATACAAGAAGTGGTTCTTGGAGTTGATCAAAGATTTTGTGTTAGGCACCTATATGCGAACTTCAGAAAAAAGTTTCCTGCAAAGCAACTAAAGCGTCTCAGAGGGCAGCTACAACAACACATTCACAAACATGGGAAACAGAAATGAGAAAGATCAAAGAGCTGAATGAGGATGCTTTTAAATACTTGATAAAAATTCCTCCAAGGTTTGTTTTAAAAATTTTGTGACTACTGTAATGGAATTTATGATACTAATATCAACATATATTCTTGATTGCATTTAACTTTGCACCAATAATTGGGAAGGTTCCTAAAATCAGTTATGCATGATGACCCTAACTCTGCACCATCACNGTGTGGGGATCCTAAAATCAGTTANGCATGTCTGCACCAATAATTGTGAAGGTTGTTGTTGACAATGNCACTCACTGTCATTATACCATTATCATAGCTATTGTCAAATTATTGTAGTTAATATTTCTTAACCCGTTCCAATGTAAATATTGGTCACGATCAAGGTTCACTGCCATAACTCAATATTAACATGTCAGAGGCCTTCAATAGTGTACTTGTGCATATCAAGTCTAAGCCCATCATAACCATGTTGGAGGAGATCCAACTGTACATGATGAAGAGATGAGCAATAAAGAGGACAAAGATACAATCATTTTCTAGAGTCATTTGTCCTAAAATCATGAGTAAACTTAACAAGGAGTCACAATTAACTAAATATTGGATTCCTAGGTAACTTCAATTTATTATTTATGAAGAGCACTTCATACCTTGTTGCTTTAGGAAGTCAACATATGAAGAAATTTACTCTTCAATTATCTATCGTATCAATGGTAACAACATGTGGGACATTACCACATATGCTGATGTCTTGCCTCCACCAAAGAAGGTTGGAGCAATGAGACTATATGCTCTTTGCATTTGACTAAGTCTGTTATGTTTTGAAATTTTGTTAATGCTTGATATAGTTGTCTAATGGTCATATTTTTAAATATGTTGACCAAGCATTAAATGAGATTCGACTACATTAATTGCTAAATCAATTAATTGCGTTGATTGTTGTTAACTGTTATAACTGTTTTGTTATATTCGACTGCATTAGTAGCAAAGTCGACTAAAATGCATCAAAGTTGTGAATTGCTATAAATTGACGCAAATTTGAATTCTGTAAGAAGCTTTGTGATTCTAATGACTTTTGTGATATCTTTCATATTAGTGCTATCTTACAGAACATGGAAAAGCTCCAAGAATCAAAGAAGAAGATTGTGGTGATCATCTACTTATGATTTCTTGACGAGCAAGATTGTTGTCCTGTGAAAGTCTGATCCATCAGCACATTTGGGTGTTTACTGCGTGATCAGGTTCAACAATCTACTGAAGATTGGTTGTGTTCCCTGTTGTGATTACAGGAAGAAGAGCGTGCAGCGTTCTTGACTTTGAGGGGTTTCTCAAAGGTGTAGACAGTAGAAAAAAGGATTCTTGTTGTTGGTCTTTTTGTTGTATGCCTATATTTTTATTAGAGGGTTAGAGAGGTGTTTTATATTTTTGACGTGGAGGTCTCTATAAAAGCCTTGCTGTAAAACCTTGATCATTATAATGCATTTGCTTCCTGTGATTGGAAGGACACTAGATGTAGGCAGGTTGGCCGAACCAGTATAAAAAGCAGTGTTTGATTTCTCTGATCCCTACACTTTTATTTTAAGTTGACTCTGCATTAAGTCAACTTTATTTCCGCTGCATTAACAAGTCTTTTTTTCTTGAATTTTAAGAAAGTTTTAAAAGCATATGTTTTTACGAAAAAGATTTTAAAAAGACTCTGATTTTAAGTTTCACCAATTCACCCCCTCTTGGTGTGAGAAATTAAGCCATACTATTTTTACAGTTGTGTAAACAATCTAAGCACATGTTGAATGTTTATGGAATGATGATAATGTTTTTGCTACATTACTTCTTTTGTCTTAGAAATTCATCTTACTATCCTGACCGTTGCTATACTATATATATATATATATATATATATGCTTACACAACATTTATCTACACCTATAATCATATCATCCACTTTCTTGGTTTGTGGAATTACTGATATATCACAAAAATCATAGCACCTTCTTCTGTGATTGACTAAGTTTGCATGAATATTATTATTTTGTTTGAGGATGGATTGAAAATCATGATGGAATGAGACTGTTGGATGAAGATCTAGAAATAATGATTATGTGTCCTATCTTGTTGAAATAATGAGACTGTTGCCTTTTTGGTTTGGATCAGTATAGTCCACTGAATACTAAGACCAAGACCTTAATTCGGTTAATGTTTGAAATGAATAACAAATATTTTTTTTTTAAATCCTGAATTCTCTATCTCTCTATTTCGATACACGTGCACAAGCTTACTTTAACATAGACAAATGTTAACAAACTTATATGCATTTACGTACTCCAGACCTTAATGGTATATATTAAAAAATGTTAAAAACTTACCACTTCATGAATTTTAGAAGATTGATAAAGCTTCATATCCTTAGGCCAATCCATGCCATTAGTAACCACAATTGAGTGACTTAGTCATAAACACATAATCCACAAGTCTAAAAGAACTCTTNAATTCATTAAAACANAACAAAGCTACAAGTCTGCAACATCCACAACACTTCACTTCATTGAAACAAAACAAAGGTACGAGTCTGCAACATCGACAAGTCTAAAGCAACTTTTGAATTAGAACAAAGCTACAACAAAAGTACAACACACCATCTAACTCTCATCAATATTGAAACTAAAAATATGTTTAGTACACATAAAATAGAAACCACCCATATCAACACTTTCATCCACTTTTGAACAATCAACACAAATTTCTCCAAATTAAGTATCAGTTTCCTATCAATCTCCCTTTCTTCAATGTTCACCAAAGTATCTTTCTTTTCTTCGCACTTGAAGTAGATACCCCTTTCGTCAAACCCAATATCATTAGACTATCTGAAGTAGTTGCAACCACCGTTTTCAACACTATTCTATAAACAAAACAATCAATGACAATAACCTCTTCTCCGAAACAATAACACATCTTCGAACAAAGGTTCAATGTATCTCACCTTATACTTAGAGCAACTCCAAAATTCTTTACCTCAATTCTTTGTAGTTTTCACAGTTCTCAACACAAATTTCTTTCCACAATGGCAAATCAGTGAAAGACCCAAACTCCTCGATCCCCACCACCACGAAAACACACACTAGGGTTTTCCTTGCACCATCCATTACATGTTGAAGAACAACATGAATGGTCCTTGGACATTCTGTTCAAAGAAGAAGATGTGCATTCACCACCAAGCTCCAACGATATAGAAGAAACTTCCAACACCTAAGACACCCTTTTAATTAGGGATTCTGTCAAATTAGGGATTTATTAGAATTCCAAAATTTTTTAAAACTTTAAATAATTAATGTCTACGTCACTAACAAACTAACTCTACCGCATGCTTCTCATATGCATATTTAGCATGTCACGTCATTAAAATGTTAACATTGTTCTCTCCAATTGACATTGATTCAGTATTACAAGAATAAAGACTTAATTAAAAATACGAATTATTAAAAAACATATTTGAGACGTTATAAAAAAAATAGAAACCTAAAAAATGATGACTAAGTGATATAAAAAAGTTATCTAGATTCATTCGCATGTAAATTCAATTCGGTATTTCAATTGTTATCTTGGCCCTTTTTAATCTTTTAAAGTACAATTGTGATCCATTAACAGCAGTGAAGAAAAACCCTTTATGAACATGTCTTCTAATAAATTCAAATATAAAGTTATAATAGATTTATAATAATTTGCTATGTTTATTATAATACTTAAATGATATACAAAATATTATTGATAAAATAATTTCATGATGAAAAAAACAAAACAAAAACCCTAAATTTATAGATTCGTAACATTNGAAATACTAATAAAAATAAAAATAAAATATGTATTATTCTCAAATTAAAATTTCAATACTATTTATCAATATTTATTAAATTTATGAGTAGAATAAAAAAGATGAGANATACGTTTTAAGTTAACTTTTTTATTTTATTTTAAATGTTAAAATATGTGTTATTAAATATTTTATTTAAATCCATTTATGTTTGTCGTATACATATTTTCCATTTTTTAATCTAATTTTGTGACTTTTTTTAATCACTTACCTATCTATTTCATGGTATTTTTTGTGATGCTTAGCATATTTCCTCTGAAAAAAAAAAACNGCAACCAATGATGAGACTTCACAATCAATAACGCGCTATCAAACACTACAAACCTGGTTGTTTTTCAAACAAGGATGCTTTTTGACACAGTCCAACCCTGCTTCTTCTTCTGCAGGTGTCTGTGTCTAGTGTCCGTGTCCGGTACTCCTCTTTTCTTCCTTTTCCTCACTTTCCCCTCACCCATAACCTCTCACCGACATGGCCGATTCCAAAGTTGAAACCATTTCCCGATTAGCCCAATGGAGAATCGACAACTTCGGACCCTGCTCCTACAAAAAATCCGACCCTTTCAAGCTCGGAATTTGGAACTGGTACGCACATCACGTAACACATCTCTATATACTATTACTTTTATTAGTGTCTTGTGTTGTGAGTGATTGTGCCTGAATTGTTATTGTATATGTATGTGTGATGTTTGATGTATCGTCTATTATTCCCAGGTACATTTCCATAGAACGGAACAGGTACCTCTACATACACATCTTTCCTGAGCCTTCTCGGCTTTCCAAGGAACAGCCGCCTGTAGCTCGCTTCATCCTACGGGTCTCCAACAACTCTGGCCCTACCCGCAAGTTTTACATCTCCCCTGGTCTGTGCCACACTGCTACTCCCTTGTTCCCTTTCCTCTTTAATAGTCAAGGTTTTGAATTGGGGTTTCTGCTTTCTTCTATTCAATCTTAATGTTTAGACCAACATGGTATGCAATATGTTTGTCAAATAATAATTTATTTTCAAATGTCTATGAAATAACATCAGTTGTGAGAACGTAGTTTCTTAAATTAATTTTTATACGTCGAGGAACTAGTCTGTGATGTGAAAGATTACTATTTGACTATCGGCCGAAGATACCCTTTGTACCCCAAACCTCTTATTGAGATAGGGAGTGCTTCAATCTATTTCCATGTCGGTGTGTTTGGAATAACATATGTTGGGAGAAGGGAGCTTCTTAAATTGGTTTTCTGATCAAAACAATTAGTCTTTGATACGTGGCTCTCAGCTGAAGGTATCTTGGGTGCCAAACAAAATCTTCATATTAAAATACTGAGACTTTATTGATCATGTGAAAATATTTGATCTTATGTCATATGAGTATCCATGTGTGTTGTATGTTTTGGGAGTGAAAGAGACGGAAGATGGATGTTGATTACAAAAGATATGGCAGAATATTTGATGGAGATTATACCTGTAGACTAAGATTTTAGATTCCGATTTTCCTTAGTAGTTATTATTGTGTGGCTATCATCAAGAAATCAAGTCCTTTTAAGTTGAGACTCCTAAGATAAAAGAGGTGTAAAGATTGGTTCAATATTATTGAATATAGTAAGAAAACTAGGTATTATTGAATTAGTCTTTGATACGTGGCTCTCAACTGAAGATATCTTGGGTGCCAAACAAAATCTTCATATTAAAATACTAAGACTTTATTGATCATGTGAAAAGATTTGATCCTATGTCATATGAGTATCCATGTGTGTTGTATGTTTTGGGAGTGAAAGAGACGGAAGATGGATGTTGATTAGAAAAGATATGGCAGAATATTTGATGGAGATTATACCTGTAGACTAAGATTTTAGATTCCGATTTTCCTTACTTAGTAGTTATTATTGTGTGGCTATTATCAAGAAATCAAGTCCTTGGTTATGTAAGTTGAGTCTCCTAAGATAAAAGAGGTTGTAAAGATTGGTTCAATATTATTGAATATAGTAAAAACTAGGTATTAGATTAATCTCTCTTATATAAAAAATACATATAGAGTACTATATTTATAATAATGAAAATATGCGTTAAGTCCAAAATTCAAATAATGATAGAAAAGAAATGATAACAAAAAAACAAAAGATAGAAGATAAAAGATAAGATATCTAACACTCTCCTTCAATATGGTGCATATAAATCGTATGTACTAAGCGTGTTGCAAATATAATCGATTCTCGGTCTCTGTAAAGATTTAGTGAAAGTATATGCTAACTAATCGCTTGAGTTAACGAACTTAGTTTTGATGTCTCCAGATACAATCTTCTCTCGAATGAAATGACAGTCAATCTCAATGTGTTTGGTCCTCTCATGAAAGACATGATTAAAAATAATATGAAGAGAAGCCTGATTGTCAAATATAAGTGTCATTTGAATGACATCTCTGAATTGTAACTCTCTAAACAATTGCTTAAGCCAAACAAGTTTACAAGTGGTTGAGTTTATCGCTCTATATTATGCTTTTGCACTAGATCTTGCCACAACACTTTGTTTCTTGCTCTTCCAATAGATCAATTTACCATCAGTGGAGATACAATATCCAAAAGAAGATCTTCTATTAGAAGAAGATCCTGGTTAATTAGCATCTAAATAACAAACAACTCTTGTATGATTATTGGAACCATATCACAAACCTTTTCTAGGAAATCCTTTAATGTACTTTAATATACAAATGATTGAAATCCAATGATCTTCACATGGAGAATTGAGAAATTGGCTCATCAGACTCATTGTAAAGGAAACGTCAGGACAAGTAACTGTAAGATAATTCAATTCACCGACTAATCTTCTATATTGTTTAGGATCTGAATTAGGCTCCCCCTAATTTAGTAGGAGTTTGGTATTAGGATCCATGGGTGTGTCAACATATTTTGAATTCATCAACCCGATTTCCTCTAGAATATCCAATGCATACTTTCTTTCTTTGAGATGTAATAATACCATTGTTGGATTGTGCCACCTCAATATCCAAGAAACATCTGAGTTTGCCAAGATCTTTGGTTTGAAAATGGTGGTAACAGTGTTGTTTCATATGGGGGATGCCATGGTGGTCAATGTCTGTAAGAACAACTTCATCAACATATACTATTAAATAGACACATCCAGTACTTAAGTGATGGTAAAAGACCGAATAATTGGTCCAATAGTGGCCCAATAGAGGGTGACATGATAGACCCAACAAATAACAAATCTCAGCTATGATAAACTCTGATTCATTGCTCTAATACCATATTAAATATAATAAAAACTAGGTATATGTTTAATCTTCCCTCTTGTAGAAAATATACATAGGGTAGTGTATTTATAATAAAGATAATATAGATTAAGTCCAAAATACAAATAATGATAGAAAATAAATAATAACAGAGAAATAGAAGATAAAAGATTAAAGATAAAATATCCAGGATATCTAACAAATATAATTTGGATTAAGGATCCTAGACTGCCTGGTGGCACAAGATCGTCTATCTTGACCAGTTGCAACTCCCGTGGAAGAAAAGTTGCTTGTGAGGGTGCTTGCATGGATAGCTCACCATGACATTTGGACAGTTGGTGTTAGGCTGGAAAGTGTATGAGAGAAGGAGGTATAGGAAAGAGAGAGAAGGGCACCGAACGGTAGAAAGGAGAGATAGGAGTAAGGGAGAAGGGGATCGAACGGCAGAAAGGAGGGATAGGTGTGAGAGAGAAGGGGACCATACGGTAGAAAGGAGTGAGGGAGAAGGGGACCGAACAACAGAAAGGAGAGATAGGATTGAGGGAAAAGGGGACTGAACGATAGAAAGGAGGGATATGAGTGAGAGAGAAGGGGATTGAACGGTAGAAAAGAGAGATAGGAGAGAGGGAGCAGGGGATCGAGCGGTAAAAGGTGGGAAACAAGCTGGCCGAACAGTGAACAACAGGGAGTGACCAGGCCGAACGGTGGAAGACGGAGAGCAACAAAACCGAACGGTTGGAAACAACGAGGAAGCATCCTAACCACCACAATGTTAGGGGGGGGGGGGCGGGAAACTAATTAGAGTAATAAGGAGAGAGGATATTCAGCAAGGGGTAGTTAGAGTAAACAAGGCCATATCTTAGTAGAATATTTGATATAAGTAAATAAGGCTAAATATATTTCGTATATGATAATTATAGCAAGTAGGGTTATTTTCTAAGACAATATTCAATACAATTAGGCGGGAAATAATTAGTATAAATAAAGGAAGAGTCTAGGGTTAAAGGTATGCTTTTGATTTGTGAGTTTTGCAAGAGAGGTTATGCTCTCAAATAACTAAAGGAGATCCTGCTCCTAGTTATTGTTTGTTCCTTTGATTCAGTTATTTCCATTCAATAAAAGAGGTTTTATTCAACAACTATCTATTGTTCTTTACCTGTGAGAGTGTGTGAGGAAGTGTTTCTGTTACGTTCGCTACTCGGATACGTAACAGTTGGATACATCGGTTTAGCATGATCCCAAATCTATCTTTTCTAGAGAAGTCTCTGAATACCGTGTTAAACTCTAGGAAGGGAGAAACATTGAGATGATACTGGGTGTATCTAAGACAACATGAGGATCGTGGGTGCTTCATTTATAATGCAATTAATAGAGGAGATGATATCCTCAAATAACAAATATATTATATGGGAATAAATAAAACCTTTCCTACACACACACACACACACACACATATATATATATATATATATATATATATATATATATATACATATATATTTTTTTTTCTAGAATATTTAAAATGGACTCCTTATTTCTCTAGTTATAAAAAATAAAATTTGGTGGCAATGTGATTTGAGAAGATGGAAATATGCACGGTAAGCTGTCAGTCAATAAGAGCTTGTCATACATGATAAAATTGTTGATCTTTATAATAATTATTTTAGAAGTCATACCTAACATAATTTCTGATTTTCTGAGAGTGCGTAGCTAGCTGTATACGAACAATTACACCATCTCTTTGTTCTTCTAATTCATTCTGCTAGACATGACACAACTATACTTTCTCTTCTCTATTTAGGTTTTGGGCTACGTTCTTATGAATCTCTTTTTTCAAGACTGTATATAACCATCCAAACCTTTTGGCCTTCTCTATTTGCTCAGACCTTGTGATATGTTAATTTATTCTGCTTGTTCTATTGACTCTGATGTTGCCATAGACAAATAGGGACAGTGAGTGGGAAATGCATGGTAGGTGTTTTGGTTATTTTTCATTCAGATTAATTGCTATAATTTTTCTGTTTTGTGCATTACTTATCTGGCAACGCAGAGTTGGCTGTGGTGGACAAAACAATAATAAATAAAAACTGAGATTCAATGGCTTGGAAATAATGTAGGTATTATAAGAAGGGGGCTTTGATGGAGTATTTAAATCTTAGTTATCTCTCTTTGAAAATTAGTTTTTAAGAAGTATTTGAGATCTTGAGGTTGACTTAGGCCTAAATTCACTTTGTGAGATGGTATCAAAGCATATTCTAGAAAGATTTATTAAGCCTATCATGTCACATAATATCTGACCATCTATAAATATTTAGTCACATGCTCGAAATGTCTAGTCCTTGATGTGAAGGAATGTGTTGGAGATTACACATTCACTAAAGATATGAACAGATTATAATTTATAAATGGATGCAAATCTTATTTTATAACTCATTTTATGATGTTGAGTTAAGTTTAAAGTTTACTTTCTAAGAAGAAGATTGTTGAGTACTTATCAATTAGTATTAGAGTTTGTTCTTAGAGTCTTATAAAAGGTTTACCCTTGGAGGGATTGATAAAAAAGTGTTAGGTGAAGTGTCATAGAGTTCCTTTATTGAGACATTGATTCTCAAAGGTGGTGAATGATAGAGACTTTGGTATTTTGTGATGTATAAGTCTTACATTATGATGTTGGGATGCTGAGTAGAATTCTTAAGTCACTCAATTTGAAGGCTTGGTGGAGTACATAAGTTATTGGGTTCTTTCCCTTGACAGCTAGCTTTTACTTAGAGGGTTCTCCAATTTCTTGTCTATCAATTTCATATTCCAACAACATTTATTCTGTACCGGTAGTAGTTTCCAAATCTTCATAACCATAAGGAAAATAAAAGGACATCGTTTTTAAGTCATTTAACCATGGCGATGTGGAACATTGTATATTTTAGATATTTGTGTCTTTAAAATACTACTGGTTCTCTCTTTTATCATTTGGTTTTAAGTTTTAATCAATAGCAACTCATTGGAAAAAGAAGGAACTGGCTACTTGTAGTTGTGTCGAGCCTTGAAAAATGGTCAGCTTACACATTCAATTACCTGGAATAGTTTCAGAACTTTCACGTTGTATTGTGATCACATCATATGTAGTTATTTAGTATAAACCTTTTTAATAGGGCTTATGTGACCCAAAACACAGATAAATACAATGAAGGTTCTATAGCCAAAAAATGATTTTGGTTATGAAAGTTTTATCCCCCTAAGCTTGATGTTTGCTTCCTGATTTTGGTATGATGAGGCCACTTGAGATACACAAGAATATTAGAATGAGTTTTAGAAGTTGTACTTCCTTCTCTTAAGATTTAATATTTATAATAACTTGGGATGCATCAGATACAATGTATAAGAGGGAAAGGAATAGAATTCTAAAAGATACATATAGGAACCGGGTCTAGCACAAAACACATAACACCTTACAATAAATCCTATTCAAGACTATTTATTCTATCAGTTCCCCTCATGCTGGAGTACACAAATTGTATGTACCTAGCTTGGAACAAATAGACGAGGACCTCTTAAGGATTTTGTTATTACATATGCAAGTTGATCATTTGATCCAACAAACTCCGTACAAATTTCCTAACACAATAACTTTTCTCGAATAAAATGACAGTCAATTTTAGTATGTTTACTTCTCTCATGAAACATTGGATTGGAAGCAATGTGAACAGCAACCTGATTATCACAATACATCTTCATCGGTTGGATTTCACAAAAGTCTACTTCTTACAAGAATTGTTTTAGCCATATAAGCTTACAAACGAGGGATGCCATTGTTCTATACCTAGTTTTTGTAGATGATCGAGCAACAACATTTTGCCTCTTGCTTTTCCAAGAGATAACATTTCCTCTAAGAAACATGCAATATCCTATCGTAGAGCATCTATCCATAAAAGAACCAGCCCAATCGGTGTCATAATAGCCAACAATTTGGGTATTCCCTTTATTCTCATAATGTTGTCTTTGTCCTTGGGCCTTTTTGAGCTATCTTAGAATATGAATGATAACGTTCTAGTGATCAATACAAGGATTTTACATGAATCGACTCACAATACCAACTGCAAAGGACAAATATGATCTAATAATAGATAAATAAGGTTTCCAACCAGTCTACTATATCTTTCAGTGTTAGAGAAAAAATCTCCTTATTCTGCCATTAATTTCTGATTTGGATCCATGAGACAATCAACTGGTTTACAATAAATAATGCTTGTCTCTTTAAGGATGTCATTAGCGTATTTTCTTTGAGTGATTATGATAGGATACAGGGAGAGAGGGCATAATGGGTAATGGGTCTAGGTTAGAAGGCAAAGGAATAGTATAAATAGGACTCTTTTATTTTGGTAAGGGAGTTAGTGAATGGTTTACTTTGTAAAGACCGGTTTAGAACNTGGTGAGAGGGGTTAGGCCCTCGAGTTACACTTCTTACTTCGTGATTGTTANTGTNAATAANATACCCATTGTTTCATTCTTTCTCTGTTTTACCTGTTCGGTGAGAGAGGGAGCGTTAGTGGATAGGTTTCATCTTCGGGCACCTATCAAGTGGTCCGATCTGCCGGATCCGTCAAGGGCGAGGAAAACTATCGGAACGAAGTGGGGGTGCCGGATTTGAGAAGAGGTTGTTTCAAGAAGCTATCGGATTTTCAAGAAAACTATCGGATCATTTTGGGGTTGTTGAATCGAGAGTCTGCCGGAAACAGGAGAACGGCCGTTTTGAAGTGGGAGTACCGAATCAAGAACCTGATCAAGAAAGTTATCAAGAACTTGTAGCTTCAAGAAACTGTCGTATCGAGAGGCTGCCGGAATCGTGTGGGGTGAAGCAAAGTTGCAGTTGATAGAATGACGATGCAGATAGGAGTGGGCGATCACATTATGCAGCAATACGCCAAAATTGTGCTGAAATCCGCAGAGACTTGCAAGAAATCATAAGGATGTTGGGTGGTCGAGGCCGCAACCAGGACGACCAACCTTGCGACCGGTGAGAGGAAGAAGGAGAGAGGGGAAGAACGCCACACAGTGCAACCCAGCGAGAAGGAAAGGGTAGAACTCCCCACTTTTGAAGGGTTCGATCCGTTTGGGTGGGTCTCGGAGGCAGAGAAGTTCTTCAAGTTGCAAGGTGTGGCAGAGGAGGAAAGGGTGCACCTGGCGGCAGTCAGTATGAAGGGAAGCGCGGGCTACTGGTTCAAAGCCTGGAAGGAGAAAGCCAGGAACCGTTCTTGGAATGGGTTGAAGGAAGCTCTGATAATAAGGTTCCGAACCGCCGTTGAGCGGTTGGCGGCATTCAAACAGATGGGAACGGTGGACGGTTCTTATGAGGGACGAACGTGAGGTGAGCTGACAAGGTCCGAGGCCGATCGCTATGACCCAGACCGATCGAGAGTGACCGAGCAGTTGGACGAATCAGAACAGGAGGAGAGGACTGCTGGACCCAACGGGAGAGGACTGACGAAGCCGAACGTGACAAGATGGTCTGAACCAAACGGCGAAGCACTGCAAGCTGCAGACCCAAGAAGACTGAAGGAACCGAAGGAAGCGAATGGTTTGGAAGTGAACGGAAGAGAACCGCCGACTCCAAATGTGAAAGGACGGGAGGAATTGAACGGTCTTACATTGACATTTAAAGGCCAAACGGTTGAAGGTAGCGAGAAGGAACCGAACGTTAGCTCCATTGTTTCTGGGCGGTTCGAGACAGAAATTGAAGGAAAGCAGATGGAGTTGTCCACTTTCTCGGCTGGAGGCCCTATTCCGCCAAAAGTGATGAAGCGGCACTGGTCGGTGTGGTACCGATCGGTATTCACCCATGTAGGACATAACCGAACAATTCTGACCATCATAGGACGAAACCGAACGGCATTGACTAGTACAGATCAAAGTCGAACGGTGTTGGAGGCAAGGGAAATGAAAGAAGAAGAATGGAAGATAGTAGTGGAGGAGTTGCCACCGTCGAAGCCACCAGACCTGAAGTTGCAAGTAACAGCCAGCGGGTTCTCTCCCTATGAAAAGACCACACCACAATGCAATAGGTTCAAGTTTCATTGTTCCAACCTTGAGGACAAGGTTGTTCTGGAGAGGGGTGTAATGATAGGATACAGGGAGAGAGGGCATAATGGGTAATGGGTCTAGGTTAGAAGGCAAAGGAATAGTATAAATAGGACTCTTTTATTTTGGTAAGG
>NW_014542628.1:29674-31747 GCF_000741045.1 Vigna radiata var. radiata
CAATAACATACCCATTGTTTCATTCTTTCTCTGTTTTACCTGTTCGGTGAGAGAGGGAGCGTTAGTGGATAGGTTTCATCTTCGGGCACCTATCAGATTACAACTCCTTTCTTTGATTGAGCTACTTCTATGCCTAAAAGGTATTTGAGATTTCCAAGGTCATTGTTCTGAACCCTAATTGTATAGGTGTATTAGAATGAATTTTAGACGGTGTATTTCCCTCTCTTAGGAAGTCATATTTATAATAACTTGGGATACATCAGATACAGTGTATGAGAGGGAAAGGATGATAATTCTAAAAGATACATCTAGGAACTAGGTCTGGCATAAAACATATAGTACCTTACAATAAATCCTATTTAAGACTATTTATTCTTATAAGGGCCAAATTCTGACTATGGTATCTAAAATTTTATCCCCGTAATCATGATGTTTGCTTCCTAATTTTGGTATAATGTGGGCTAAATTCTGATTATGGTATCTGCTTTTGTACACATACACTCTTCACTTCTGTTTACCTGCAAGAAATAGGGCTAACTTTGCATCACTACCTCAATGGCAACTGTGATGATTAAAATTACATTTACCTTTACCAACTTCAATATTGTATATTGAAATGCTGACACAGGTTATGTCGTGACATGTATGTGGTTCTAATGTTCAGTTCATGAAAGGGTGCTTAGGACAAGTGACGACTTTGTCTGGCCTGTTGATACTGCATTCCTTGGTCGCTTTGTTATTGATGTTGAATTTCTTGACCTGAAGGCCTGCCCTGGGAATGTGAGTCCCTGATTTTTGTGATCATTACTATGTTTATATGATATTGATGTAAGTAGTTAATGTTATAATGTATCCCTAAATATAATGGTGTTTGTTTTTTCCTCTAAATATCCATCTGCTTATAAAATACTGCTATAAGTTGCTTGCAAAACGCTAAAAAGCACATGCTCTTTTTCTAATCAATTGTATTGTCTGGAGTGACCCTTTGAACATGTAATAGATTGTTGCTTTTCTAACCTTTGATCAATTCTTTTGAACAACAGGGTGGAGTAACCAGATCTATATGGCCATCTGATGGAAAACTGCAGACTGTTGCAGATCAGAGCGCTCTCCGATGCCTGTCTCGCATGCTTGACGAGGCTATACATGCTGACCTCACCATCATTACTGCAGACGGTACTCTGAAAGCTCACAAGGCAGTTTTATCTGCTAGTTCTACAGTGTTCCATAGTTTGTATCTTCACAATGGTGATGAAGAAGATACATCTACGATCCACATGGAAGATATGTCTCAAGAATCCTGCAAGTCCCTCCTAAGTTACCTGTACGGTACTATAAACCAAGAAGATTTCTGGAATCACAGGCTTCCATTGCTTGGAGCAGCCAATAAATATGAGATTGGTGATCTCAAAGACGCCTGTGAAGAAAGCCTACTAGAAGATCTTAACTCGGCAAATGTTCTGGAGAGGCTAAATGACGCTTGGCTTTACCAGTTACACAACTTAAAGAAAGGGTGCTTCACTTTCTTATTTGATTTTGGTAAGATATATGATGTCAGAGATGAAATAAATACGTTTTTCCAACATGCTGACAGGGAGCTGATGCAGGAAATGTTTCAGGAAGTGCTTACAATTTTGAAATAGGTTGCCATGAAACACTTATCATCCTTATATCATTCAAATGATGGATCGTTCTGTATAATGATGTTTAGTTTAACTTTGTATTGTGCTATATTATAATATGATGTGGATATTGCCAATGTCAAATGAGGAGGAAGTACATTACTTTGTATATAATTGCAACTTCAGTTTGATCGCCTTTTCTATTTCTACTATATTAACAAGTCAAATCTTTTCTTTGGGCCCATTATCACTTGTCAAGCTGAAAGAAGACCCAAGTATGGCTCCATGGACGGAATTAAGGGTGTTTCATCTTACATCTCCAAGCTTTCATCCTGCACCTCTAAAAATTACCATTTTAACCTTAATTAATATTATTTTAATATTTTCTCTTTCTTCATAAAGTCATTCTGCACCTCTCTAATTTTTTCTCTTTCTTATTAAAGTCAACCTA
>NW_014542628.1:32362-37584 GCF_000741045.1 Vigna radiata var. radiata
AAATGTGTATTAAATAATATTAAAATTTTAAATTAAATTAAATTATTATTAAATTTTTATTAAATTTTAAATCTCGAAATAAAATTTAGAAAATTTATATAAAAATTATATAGATTTTAAAATCTATTAAAATGATGTAGAATGACTTTAATAAAAGAGAGAAAAAATTAGAAGGGTGTATGTTGACTTTAATAAGAAAGAGAAAAAGTTAGAGGGTCCAGAATCACTTTATGAAGAAAGAGAAAATATTAAAATAATATTAATTAAGGTTAAAATGATATTGGAGGTGCAGGATGAAAGCTTGGAGGTGGAGAATGAAACACCCGGAATTAATACTCATGCTAATCTGGCTAGTTTGCAGTCGAAGTAAAGGGTACATGGTAGTTCAATCGTATCGCCTATCAGACGGTTGATTTATCGTATCGTGAATCGTACGATGCATAAACATTAAACATTGAGTTATTCTTTTAAATTTTTTTGGATGCCGTGACATTTCTAGAGTCACTTTATTTTTGGTGCAGCACTAACTTTACTGAAAGTTACCATTTTTTAATTAGGTTTTAAAATGTTTTAAACAAATGGGCTAAAATTTAGGTTAAAAGTGGGTTAACCGCTTGTTTACATTGGACTTGTTTACATTGATCGTCAAATTTATTTGTGAAACGATAATAATAATAATATCATCTCCTTCGATTATGTTTTTTTAAGAGGATTTTCATTTCTTGCTTTGTGTCTTATATTGCGTGTAGGATGGTTCGACTTTCCACATACAAATAATTTTATTTTTTTAAAGGTAGGATTAAATTTATTGGGATGAGATTTTTTTAAAATTATTTTTCCTTTTGCGATTAGGTTTGTGTTTATACCTTTTGAGAGTAGATTTATCTTCTATCATATTTGCTTTTGTAAACAAAACTTTGTTCCTTGTAGTGTCACACTTTTTCATGTTGGTATTTTCAATAATTATGTGTATGATGAGCTTTGAAAGGCGCTTGTGTCTATGTTTGCACTCTTGTTTGTAATCAATCCAGGATGGTTACAATTTCGCGATAAGAAGTTCTAAAACAAACTCATCGAGTATAAGAATGTTCTCTGCTTTGATGTTTTCAAGCAACTTGTAGTACTAGTTGATTTGAAACTTTATGTCCTTCTCTTCAATCATCTCCCAGTAGTAGTAGTTCCCTATGACGAACATGTGTCTAAACATCATCAACAATATATTTGAGAATCAACGAATCCCAAATGTTTTTCACTTACTTATAGGAACAATACCCATCAAAAGTATCATTTGAAAGTGTACTCTAAGTAAAGTATGTCGACATACCTTGTTCCCATGAATCTAATCTTCAACTTGTTTTTAATTTGAAGGGAGACTAGAGTTAGGTTTTGGAGATGAAAGTAGCAACTCATACATGTCTGACAGACACGAGTTCTTGTCAACGCCAAAAGTTTTGTCCAGAGAAGACTTTAATTTTTAACACATTCGATAACGGTTTAGCGAAGATCGTATAACTTCCAAATAACAATGTTTTAAATCTCCGGGATGGGGTTGTTGATCTCAGCCACAAGTCTTTAAGATGGTTGTAAAATGCTGACAATAATTACGAACAATAATTTCTTGAGGTGTGTAGATCCATTGTCCTTAAGAACTTATCCGTAGTATGTTGCATAAGTCCCCCATTGTACAACAGGAACTTCCCAATAAATCTAAACATAATTTAACTAACAAATAAAAAGCTACTTTTAAAAGAGCAAGAATACCTAGAATATTATAAAGGAAGTTATAAGATAGATAAGAGAGCGAGAAAGAAGAAAAGAGAATATGAAAGTAAGTTTCAAAGGTGAGCATAAGCCTCTATTTATAGATGCTAGAAGTGGATTAAAAAGCCACGACTTATATAGAAAAAATGTATCAGACCCAAGTTGGTCACCAAGGTTCACAGAAGAATCCCGGGACTTATGGAGGTGAACGTTGTGAGCTATAGAAACTAGACGTAGATCTTGCGAATGAACATTGTGAAGAAAGGGATGAACGTGACTTCCTATCCTTACGACTCAAATTCACCAGAACGAAAACGAAGGTCCGTGGCAACCACTTGAAGTTAAAAAAATGGAACGACCTTTCTAAGGTTCCTTATTAAAGGAAGGAAACAAAGTTAACTTTTGTGATACTTTATATTCCAATAGAAAATTTGCACCACGTAAAAGATTTTAAAGCCACAATGGCTTTACCACACAATTAAGAAATAACGAAGATCACATTAGTTAGACAATAAAAATGGGAGAACAAAGTTAACACCCCTTACCTCTATTTCACAAAATAATTTTCATCTCCTAAACGCTCCAACACCACGTCACACATCCCTTGCCCTCATACTCTTAATAGAACGAAAGAAATATTTTCTCTAAGCACTTAAACTCACAATCGCTTTAGGTTTTCCCACTTTAGGTTTCTTACCTCGAAAATACTAATATCCATGCCAAAAACCTTAAACCTGTCGCCATCTCTCTCCTCCTAATTTTTTAGAATATTTTAGGTATTAATTACTTTTGATTATACCATTCCTTTTTTGACTCAATCATGTTAAAAAAAAAACAAAGTCTACTCATATCAAAAGATTTGCACCTTACAAAAACAATAATGATTCCTTCCTCACCTTATTTAACATCAGACTTAAGTGCATCTGTCTAGATTCAACGAACCTATACCATCCTCATTCCCTAAAAAAAACATGACAAAAAAAGAAAAGTTAAACACTTGAGCTCTAACCAAGGTTTGAACCCACTACCAGTAAGCTTCACATCACACACTAAACCAACAAACTGTCATATTTATCTTTGCAATAACCATGCATAACAAATGATATAAGCATACAAATATACATAATGTCAATTAATTAAGATATTAAAATAAATAAACACATCTTATGCACATAATAAGATTTAAACACATGACCATCAACTCAAACAAGGAGCTCTAACCATCTATGCTACACTTCACTTCTATCAAACATTTAATTTCTTATTCTAATGAACATACTCAACGTCCAACACACCATTCTCTAAATTTATTTTTTCCTAGGTCTTATACTTTGATTTCATTTCCAAGTATGCACCTCCGTAATCAACCATCAACATAAAGTTTAAATAAATAAGGGTCATCCCAAATGAATTATCTTGCATCTTTAATCAGTCTTTGTTTTTTATGCCATGTGAACTCTTGTGGAATGTCCAACGGTTTTACAATTTGCTATCTTAGCAAACTATGGTCACTCCTTGAGAATAAAAAGCTTTTCTTTAAGGAATTCTTGTATTTCCAGCTCTCTCTGTCTTACAACAATGTTTACTAATTTGGAAAGGTGATCAACTACGTGATTCTCGCTTCCTTTTGTGTCCTTGAACACCACATCAAATTCTTGTAGAAGAAAAATCCATCTAATGAGTCTAGGCTTGAGTCTTACTTCTTCATCAGGTATTTAATAGTTGTGTGGTCTATATACACTATGATTTCAAAGCCAATTATGTATGGTCTGACGTTCTCTACCTCGTAGACAATATATAAAAGCTCTTTTTCAGTTGTAGCATAATTGACTTGCTTCATTGAGAACATTGCTTACAAAATGAATAACATGGAACTTGTTCTCCTTTCTCTACCCTAAAACAACATCAACAATGTGATTGTCAAGAAAAGATCGATTAAGAGAGAGATTAGGATCGTCTAAAGCATCTATAATTTTGAAGTTTAACAAACAACATGAAACGAAATAATCTTGGGTAATCAAACATGTAAGAATACATGTAAGAATACAAAAAGAGCATAAACACAAAGAACAAATTATAATGATTATAAAACGTCAAAACATTAAAAATCGGAGAACACAATAATACCCAATGTCACAAAGAAAAACTGAAAATAACATAGGAGTACAAAGTCTACATTAGAAGCATAAACGTGTCAAGCCAAATCTAAGTAAAATGAAGATGATATCTAAAGCTACATAAAACAACAAAAGAGATAAGAAAAAAGAACATAAATGAAGCCTGTACACAATATGTTTAAAATATACAATAACAAGAAATGAATATAATAAATGTCAAATAAACAACTAAGTGCAAGAATCAATCAAATAAGACTTAACTCATAATACATAACTTAACATGCAAAATATAAGAATACACTCTTAGCCTAAAGGACGACACACAACTCTTGAGAAGAACACACAAAGTATCACACAACTAATCAATACTGCAAGAAGAAAGAAAGAATGATAAGAAAAAAAATCAGGATTATCTAGTGTCTTCATATGATCTAAAGACTAATAGACAAGGACAATGAGTGAAATAGATCAACAAAGTATAATCTTTGTAAAACCTAAATTAAAGGTCTAGTATAAAAGATAAGTGTTTTGTTACTGATGAGGAGCATTGATATCTCGAAGATATTATGGTTTTGATGATGCTACAAGATGAAGAACTTGAAGACTCTTGTTATATTCTTATATTTAAGTTAAAACCATTTTGTAGAATAAATTGTATAGGAATAACTTTGTTGATGTAAGAACACTTAGAAGTTTTCCTGTCTAGAGAAAGTTTGTGCAGATAATTGATTATTTGATGAAATAATCGATTATCACGAGCTTGTTTGAAAAAGAGTTGCTCGCGCAAATAATCGATTATTACACAGAATAATCGATTATCATTTTCTATTTTAATATTGCCCAGGTTGCGCAAATAATTGATTATTCCTCAGGATAATCGATTATCACTTTTTGAAAACCCCACAACGGACACAAATAACCGATTATCACTTAAGATAATCGATTATATTTGGCAGTTGGGAGTTGTTTTTGTTGGAAAACGGGTAGGCTTCGTTTTTACACCAAGAGGGCGGGGGGTTGAATTGGTGATGTTTCAAAAACAAAATCTTTTCGCAATCTTTTATCAAAAGTACAAAGCTTTTTGAACTTTCTTGAAATCTGTTGATACTATCTTTATCCCTCGGAAAACCGGAACTTGTAAGCAGAGTTATTCCCCAACTAGGACTTGCAGGCGAGCTACCCTTGGTTGAAAGCCCTGGTTGAGAAAGACTTTTCTTTACTAGCCGTTCCCTCTACCTGTCTACCGAGCTTACTAGTTCCGTTCATTCCCTGCTGTAACTGTCAGAGCTCAGGGTTGAAGCTATCAAATTAATACTACTTTTCAAGGCAACTTCAGTATTACCT
>NW_014542628.1:41204-65060 GCF_000741045.1 Vigna radiata var. radiata
TGGAATTTTCATAGGCTGCGAGCCTAATCTCCTCTAGTTCTTGCAATTGGAGCTTCCTCTCTTTCCCTGCTCCATCCATGTCTAAATTACAAGCTTTCACAGCCCAATAAGCACGGTGTTGAATCTCCACAGGTAGATGACAAGCCTTTCCAAAAACAACCCTGAAAGGTGACATGCCTATTGGCGCTTTGTAAGCCGTNCGATGTGCCCAAAGTGCATCATCCAATCGTGCAGCCCAATCCTTCCTATTCGGGTTCACCAACTTTTGCAATATCTTCTTGATTTCTCTGTTAGAGACCTCAGCTTGTCCATTAGTTTGGGGGTGATATGGTGTAGCAGTGCGATGTGTCACCCCGTACTTTTTCAACATATTTTCTAGCAGCTTGTTGCAAAAGTGGGTCCCCTGATCACTGACGATGGCTCGTGGTATTCCAAACCTACAGAAAATGTTAGACCTGACAAAACTCATAACAATTCGAGCATCATTAGTCCTTGTAGCTATGGCTTCCACCCATTTGGAAACATAGTCTACNGCAAGTAAAATATAAGAAAACCCAGAAGAGGAAGGAAAAGGACCCATGAAATCAATACCCCAAATATCAAATACCTCACAATACAACATGGGTTGTTGAGGCATCTCTTCCCTTCTGGTGATGGATCTGGCTGCCCTCTGACATTGCTCACAATTTTCATATGTCTTCNGTGCATCTTTAAAGATGGTAGGCCAATATAATCCACAATCCAACACAAATCCTCTACAAATCAATCATTTAAGCACAAATATTCTATCAAAAATTTTAATTTTAAAGTATAAATGTAGACATAAATATGCACTCATCAGCAAGTAATGAAAATTTATATGCATAACGTAAAAACGTAGTTGACTGCGTAAAATATAAAGTCGTATGGAATTAAAGAGTGCAGGGATAGAGAAAATCAAACACTGATATTTATACGGGTTCGGCCAACAATGCCTACATCCAGTGTCCTTCCAACCCAGGAAGAAAACGCACTATAATGGTTGCGGTTTTTACAACAAGGAATTTATAGAAGACCTCACGTCAAAAATATAAATCTCCTCTCTAACCCAAAACCAAAATATAGCTGCAATAACCAAAACCAGACTTGCGGCAAGAATCCCCTCTTCTGCAATCTGAAACCACGTCGAATAATCCTCAACGTGAAACCCCTGTATCACAACAAGTCCAATTCCAGCAGTCTTCACAGGATGCCAAGCCTTAAGTGATCAACCCAAAAGCACCTTCTTTGTGCAGTATTTGATCAAACAATGAGTGCGCAAGCTATCTCCCTCTGAATCTCCCTCAAGAAAGATCACCATTATCTTCTTGGAGAATTCTTGGAGTTGTTATCACAAAGAATTCAATTTGAAACAAGAATGAAAATGTTAGATCGTCAAAAGTCTCTGAACAACTCGTGTTCAGCCAATTTATAGTTTTCTGTCAGTTAGATTGTTTCTCAGTCGAATAGGCTACTAATTCAGTCGACTGTATTATTACAGTTATAATAGACTGTCAACATAGTAGCTCTCAGTCAAGAAAGATTTGCATTCTGATTTTCCAAAAAGGATAATTCTCACCAGCAAACAGAGGTGGTCTGTTTGTTGAAGCACCTTCACCAAGAGTTTGAAAATAGGAAGCCATCCCCAGGTTTTATAGCCGAATGAGATAATAACAGAGTCGACTAAATTTTCAAATATCTTATGAAAACCAGCTCTGGTGCCAATTGTTGGAAAACAGGTAAACTTCGTTTTTACACCAAGAGGGGGGGGGGGGTGAATTGGTGATGTTTCAAAAACAAAATCTTTTCGCAATCTTTTATCAAAAGTACAAAACTTTTTTAACTTTCTTAAAATGCAAGTAATGAAAATTTATATGCAGCGAAAAAACGTAGTTGACTGCGTAAAATATAAAGTCGACTGGAACTAAAGAACGTAGGGATAGAGAAAATCAAACACTGATTTTTATACTGGTTCGGCCAACAATGCCTACATCCAATGTCCTTCCAACCCAGGAAGCAAATGCACTATAATGGTTGCAGTTTTTACAACAAGGAATTTATAGAAGACCTTACGTCAAAAATATAAATCTCCTCTTTAACCCAAAACCAAAATATAGCTGCAATAACCAAAACCAGACTTACAGCAAGAATCCCCTCTTCTAGAATCTGAAACCACGTCGAACAATCCTCAACGTGAAACCCCTGTATCACAACAGGTCCAATTCCAGCAGTCTTCAAAGGATGCCAAGCCTTAACAAAATGCAACAGTCATCACAGGATGCAAAGCCTTAAGTGATCAACCAAGAAGCACCTTCTTTGTGCAGTATTTGATCAGACAATGAGTGTGCAAGCTATCTCCCTTTGAATCTCCCTCAAGAAAGATTACCATCGTCTTCTTGGAGAATTCTTGGAGCTGTTATCACAGAGAATTCAATCTGAAACAAGAATGAAAATGTTAGATCGTCAAAAGTCTCTGAACAACTCTTGTTTAGCCAATTTATAGTTTTTTGTCAGTCAGATTGTTTCTCAGTCGAATAGGCTACTAATTCAATCGACTGTATTATTACAATTATAACAGACAATCAACATAGTAGCTCTCAGTCAACCAAAATCAACACAAATTTAATACAGTTGACCAAGTCATCAATGCTTAACTAACTTTTAAAAATATAGTCGTTGGAGCGCAATAGCATAACAGAATTCCAAATTAAATCAAAAACACAGTCGAATGTAAACCAGACAAAGTCGAGTGACACATGTAAAAACACTTTGAAATTCTTTTCAACTCAAAACATCACAGAGCATTGATTCTCAAAATATGTACAAAGATCTTAGCATAGTCGAATCCATTAATAATGTAGTCGATTGTACTATAAATTTGTCACACAGTTATAAGTTCATGAAAGTTCTTGTGGTTTTTCACTTTAAAAAATGTGCAGTAAAACATATGTGATAAAGCATTTCACATTGCACATAAGCATGTAAGCATGTTCAACAAATATATCAAACAATCAACATAGGAACATACAACATAGTATATCAAACATGTTCAGCACATATAACAATCAGTACAACATAAGAACATGTAATGCAGCAACATATGTACTGTTATTAAGCAAAGTGTTGTTATCATAAAACACTAGAGTGATATAGAGTTTGTGTTGTCAACAATCTCAACAGTTTTTTCATTTTCTAAACCTTGGGCTATAAATAGAGGTCTTCACAACTCTTAGAAAGTAACTTTTCATTTGAGATTATTAGAGTTGTGTGCCTAAGGGAAGCTCTTTGTGAGTGAAAAGGGATATAAGTCATTTGATAATACAGAAACGCTCTGGGGAAGTTCTCAAGTGTTAGAGTTGCTCAAATCAAGCCTTGTGAATAGGAGAAACTCGCGCTTAGTCTGTTTAAGGTCGGAGCGGTTCTCTTCAAGTTGATTAATTTCGTTCATTTGTCGAAGGAAGGCGTTTTATGATCTTTTAATTTGATTATCTGATTGTAATCCGTAAACTTTTTTTAGTGAATTAATTAATCACTCTTTATAGTGATTAATAATTGGACGTAGAATCTTTTGATTCGAACAAGTATAAAAATCATTTGTTGATTTTCTCTTATCCTACACTCTCTGCACTTTTAGTTCACCAACTATTTATTAAAAGTTCTAAAAGAAAATCACAATTTTAAAAAGAACCAATTCACCCCTCCCCTCGTGGTTATCAACCGTTATACACTCATTTATTAAACGCTTTTACTCCACTACACGATACCGATTGTTCCAACAATTGGTATCAAGCATAAATCAAGATAAGTGATCTGTTCATCCAACAATCAAGCATAAATCAATTACCACTTGAAATCAAATGAAAGCTACATAAATGAAAGTGTCACCAAATACAAGAGACATAGACCCTTTTCTTTGGACATAGACCCTCTCCTTAGGATTGCTCAAATCCATCTTTTAAAAAAAATCAAAATTTTAAGGAAGATACAATTTTGGATCAGGACCTTCCACTTAGCATTGGTCATCGAATGCTTAAGACAATGAGCCTCTTCTCGAGATTGGTCTAATTTGTCTTTCAAAAAATTCAAAATTTCAAAGAGGATAAAGTTTCTTGGATCGCGACCCTTTCCTTGAGAAAACTCAAATCCAGGTTCTCTTGTTGGATAATGAGCCTTTTCTGAGGAGTGAATCTAGGTTCTTCTTTTAGATAACGAGCCTTCCCTTGGAAATGGTGGAATCCAGGTTCTCCTTTTGGATAATTATCCTCTCCTTGGGAATGGTGAATCTAGGTTCTCCTTTCAAATTACAACCCTCACATTGGGACTAGTCAAGTTCAGGTTCTCTTTTCAAATAACAACTCTTTCCTTTGGCATGATTGACTCCATGTTCTCCTTTTGGATAATGACTTCTCTTTGGGAATGATTGAATATGCTCTCTTTTATTTATCAAGACTATCTACTTGAAAACGGTTCCCAAATCATTTGGATATAAATTATCTCTTTAAGATTAGTTTAATTGACTCCATGTTCTCCTTTTGGATAATGACTTCTCTTTGGGAATGATGGAATATGTTCTCTTTTATTTATCAAGACTATCTACTTGAAAATGGTTGCCAAATCATTTGGATATAAATTATCTCTTTAAGATTAGTTTAATAATCGTGCAGAAAATGTTAAAATTTCAAAACAATAAAGAAAATTAAAAAATAATAACAATAATAAAATAATATAAAAAGGGTTTTTCAAATTGGGACCGTCTACATGGTAATAGTCATCGAATCCCTTTATTTTGAATAAAAACCTTTTTCATGGGAATGGTTGAATCCGTAAATTTTAAAAATCTCAAAAACACTTCAAATTTAAAAAATATCAAAACTGAAGAATACTAAGAAAGGGAAAATATCTCAAAATTTATAAAAAAAATCAAAATCTCAAAAATTATCATAAGGACGTTTCATGGGAAGGACATTATTTACATCAAGACTCTCTCTAAGGGTGTGTTTACTTGGGAGTAATTGGGGGAGAGTGATTGAAGGAGAATGATTAAGTGGATTTGAGGGTGATTTTTTGTGTGTTTATTTGAGTAGATTTGAAGGTAATTGAGAGTGGATTTGGAGGTGAAGTTTGTGAGAATTAGTGTAAAATTTGATTGATGCGACAATTTTAAAAAATTTGTTTAAATGATAAAAATTGAAGATTACCAAAATGCCCTTAGGTATTAAAGTAATATAAAATGCTATTTGTTAATGTTATATTTAATTGTAAAAATATTTATTAAGTGTTAAAAATTTGAAATAATTATTAAAAATAATTTTAAAAATTTAATTAAAATAAAGCATTAAGATTGACATAGAATCAAACTGGTTCAAAATGCTCTTTGCACACATATAACAAAATATTAGCAATAAGCAGAACCTTGACAACAATTTTTTGTCCATCATGCATGCGAGCTACATGAACTTGTGCAAGGGAAGCACTTGCTATTGGAACGGGATCAAACTCAGAAAATATCTACACTAAAAAGAAAAACTCATTCATCGCAATAGACAAAATCAATCACCAAGGAAACTAATTAAACAAAAACAATGTCTTTGTCTATTAGGAATGAAACAAATAACATATACTTTAATAAATGTAATAAGAAAAGCAAAATGTAATAAGAAAAACCACTTATCTTACACCTAAGTGTGTAAATAATATGGAGTAAGAACCAACGTAAATCTATCTGGTCTCACACCCATTTCCAACAATCCTCTAAATAATCCAACTGCCTCCTCACAATAACCAAACTCAATGTACCCACAAATGATGGCAGTCCAAGAGACAACATTTTTTTTAGGAATTTCATCAAACACCCCGCGTGCATGACTCAAAAACCCGTTTTTGGAGTAGAAACAAACTAGGCCATATTAACAAACACGTCATTTTCGAAACCTGTTTTGTTAACGAGAGAGTGAAGGGTGAGACCCAGGTGGGTGTTTCTGAGCCTGGCGCAGGCTTTGAGGACGAAGGGGAAGGTAAAGTTATCGGGGACAACGATGTTGCACTTGCGCATAGAAGCGTAGACCGAAACAGCGTCGTGAAAGACATCATTTGGATCTTCTACCCTTTCTTCAACTCAATCTTCATCTTCCTTTTCCTTCACAAACCCTTCTTCTTCTTCTTCCTCTTCCTCTTCCTCTTCCTCTTCCTCTTCTCCATTTCCATTTGTCTCATCCTCCACCCCCGCGTTCTCGTTCGAATCCTCCTCTCCCTTCACCGCTGCCACAAACCCTACCTCTGTTGCGTCTTCAATTTTCGGTGCCGCTAGCTCTACCCCACCCTTGTTCTTATCATTCAACCGCGCCTGGAATCGGATACAACTTCATTTCGCTTCTTCTTCGTGGCTGTAATCGGATACGTGAATGCTGTAACGGATAGCGCGTTCTTCTTTTTCTTGAAGGCTGTAACCGGATATGTGAATGGGTGTAACCGAATACACAGGTGGGGCATTCTTCTTCTTCATGGTGTTATTCGAATACGGTAGTGGTGTAACCGGATACACAGTGCCCGTTCTTCTTGTTCATATGCTTTAACCGAATACGCCTCCACATGCAACCGAATACACGCTAATTCATCATCTTCTCCAGCTCCAACCACAGCTTCTCGTCAGCTTCACCTCCTTTCTTCGTCTTCCAGCAACGTCACCTTCTTCATGTAACCCTGCAAAAATGCCTCTTAACTGGGAATAATGGTTTGCAACTTGGGTAATATTTATTTTAACAAAATAAAAAGGGCGTAGTCTGATGGGAATTTATTTTAAGAAGAGGGGCATTTTAGAGAAAACTCGTTTCATCCCTCCAAATCTCTTCTTATATGCGAGTGATTGAACAATGCATGAATCCCGCAAATCGTTGCAATTCGTTCTTCGGTAATCACCTCAAGTGAACACGGTTTTACCTTCCATTCTTCGCTCTCCAATCTTCGTAAACAATGCGTCACCCTCAAGTGAACACACCTAAGAGAGTTGATTTGTCTTTATTTATTTACATCAGGACATTATGCGGGAATGAGCACTGATTTGTTTTCATTTCATTTATTTACATTATGCGGGAATTCTACTAAAAATTCAAAAAAACAAAAACAAAAATCTCAAAAAATATTCTCAAAAAATCAATTTTGTTTTTTAATTTCAAAACCTTGCCTTGCCTCTATACCCTCTTCACAAGAATGGCCACTAGTTTCCATCTTCATTTTGGATCATGAACCTTTCCGTGGAATTGATCATCATATCTGATTTGGTTCAATAATTTTTAGTTTCCTCAACTTTCTTCTTTGTTGATATTTGTATGAAATTAGTATATTTATTTATACTTATTTTTTATACAATAATATGAAAATGTTAAATTTTTACATTATGTAGTAAAATTTAAGGAGCAACTATCAACAACCAATTTCATCCAGGTAAATAAAAATTTATTTCAGAAAAATAAAAAAAGTATATTTTTTAATAAAAGGAATGAAATAAAAGTTCCTTTGGAAACTTTAATTTTCTTTTTTTTTTTAAAAAAAAGAAAGTTTTGTTATTGGATTTTATTAGGCCCAATCTACTTTTGAGATTTATAATCTCCCATTTTTTTTCCTTTTACACCCCAGTTCTTTTTGTCTTTTCACCTAATATATTTTATCCATCCTCACAACTCCATATCATTTTTTACACCACCCTTTTTTTTTTCACCTAATAGCCCAATGTTTTTATATTCCCACCTTCCTTTTTGCTTTTCTACCACTTATGTTTCTCATTTCTCAATTTTTCCGTTTAGAGAAAGTATTGATTTTAATTCTAATAATTAGAAGCAATATTCTTGATAATAATTAGAACTAACATTCCTGATATTATGCTTGATTTGATTCTCGTAATATGTTTCTATCAAGACCAATTTTTTATATTGTTCATTATAATTAAGGCTAATATTACAATGATATTGTAATAAACACACAGTCTGTCATATGAAAAAAGGATAAAAAAATAAAATAAATTTTCTACACTTATATATGAATATATGAATATATGAATATATTGTGAAAGGTTGATTGATTGAAAGTAATATATGATTATATGATGATATTTTCTCTGTAATGGTTCCATCAACCTCAAGCTCTATATCATTTTCACTTCCACCTATCATATACATTCACTCATCTCATCACTTTCACCTCATTGCTTATTGTTTCGATTGTAATATTACTTAATGCACTCCACATTTACACTACACACATTCATATCGGAAGTCACATTGGCTAAAATTTTCCTACAACTTTCTTTGATCTTCTTCCTCTAGAATTGGTCTCACCTTTTTAAAGATCAATCTCAATACACCTTAGATCACATACCCTGAACCTTTTAATATCCTTTTGCTTGTGCTACAACCTTCTTCCAAGACTCCACTACATCAAACCATGAAGCAAGAAGTCATAAAAATATGTTTAGGAAATCTTATTCTGAAAATCTTATGAAGAAAGTCTTATTAAATCACTTTTTTAAAGGGTAAAATGATATTTTGAAAATTTGGAGGTGGGAGAGGAAATTGTGGGAGTACATGAAGTAAACGCCGATAGAAGAAGGCGGTGACCCACCTATACAAGGCCCACATTGCAAAGTCCAAAGCTGAAGAAATCGCAGGAAACCTCCAGAGAATCGAAATAGCGAAGGCTAAAATTTTCTCAAATTTATAGTAAGAAAACGCCAATTTCGTTCAGAACAAAGAACAAAAGGTGAAGTTTCAGAGAGGGTTAAGTTGGAGCCATGTTCTTCTTCTTCGTGGGAGGGTTACAGCAAGAGGTGCGACAGGTCCTGAAAACCGGTGTGAGCAAGTGCACGTACTGCGGCAGCAGCGTCGATCTTGTGAACTCCGACAAGGTTCTCAAGCTCTTCTTTGTTCCCGTGTGGCGGTGGCCGGCCAAGGATCCTCTCTACCATTGCGCCAATTGTAAGAACTTTTTCCCCTACAATTACTCTCTGCCGCCGGCCGCCGAATCGCCGGGGGCGGTGGCAGAAGCCTTGCGCTGCCGCTTCTGCGAGCGTGCGGTGGACGCAGACTTCCGATTCTGCCCCTTCTGTGGATCCGAACTGTGAACGTAAAATTTGGAGAGGTTTTGGAAAATTTGAAGCGTAATAAATGAAATTGTGGAATTGTTGGTTGTTATGTCCAATACTATGATCTTTTTTTTCTGAAATTGGATAATAATTTGGGAACTTGTACATGAACGCAATCTGCCAATGTTGCGCGGGAATTTTGTGTTAAATTTTTATTTTCCATATGGCTTGATTTAGCAATATTGGTTTATTTCTTTCAATGTGTTGAAAAGATTTATTTATTTTTGTTTAGAATATACTTTTTGTTAAAAGTATAAAAAATTTAAAAGAGCAGGAGTGTGATAGCCAAAACAAAACAATATTCTATCAAAAACCATATTGTAGCTTTTAATTTCGACTTAAATATAGGCCTTAATTAAGAGAGAAGACTAGTTATCTAATGTTAATTTCGATAATGGCATTTACTAACATACACTACTAAATCATTATAGAATATCATTTAAGTACTTGGCTTAAAAAATATACATAAGTATTTGTTGGAAATTGATCATTTCCGTGTTTATCTGCAATTTTTTCTAATATCAAAGATCACAACGAAATCATAATAATTCAAACCTCAGATTCAATCATTACAAGCACAGTAATAATTAAATATGTAAACCCTAAATTAGATAGCATTGGCATATAAATATTGTTTCATACTACATGCCCTTTTGTTCCAGGGTGAGGTTAAGGCACCAGCTGAGATGGTGCAGATATCACAAGGTAAAAAATGATTGGCACTGTACAGAATTTGAAAAATTAAAAAGGGAAAAGGGTGAAAAGGTGTCCAGACTCAAGTATATTTGGAAAGGAACAGCCTCTTATGAATACAAGAGTTCCCGGATGGTGTTGTAGAGATGTAGCCTTGAGTTGAAAAAGAAAAATTCCTTATAGGAGGATGGAAGAAGCACTATTCTGTATTTGATCTATATGAGGTGAATGGTAGTTGTTTATCTCCTCTCTCCAATGCATCTCTCCACATTCTATATCTCACCCCAAGCTTATCATAGGGTACTGGAAAATTCCATACATTTGCACCATCGTTCATTCGTTCCTGTTGCCCCACCACTAACCGCAGATCCTCATTTATAACCTTTTTGCATGAACATCAAAACACCAATTAGTACAACATGGAGAAGGAAAAGGTAACATTTGTTTAAGGACAAATCTTACATAAACTCTTTCATGTTCTTATTATTAACTTGTGTATTTAACTGATGACATGTGATTTCTTTTCTTTTGCAATCTACTAGTTGAGGACATGATAAGTCATAATGAGAACATGATAACTTTACTAAACTTGTGCCCTTTTATTTAACTGGAGAATTCTATTTTAATAAATAATCAATACTAAAAATTCAAATCACATTAAATATTGTTATAGGAAGAATAGTGACAGATTTTGAAGATTTCCTAGAGGCAAATGCACATTAAGGATTATGGGAGCAAGATTTTTTATTTCGATATTTCTTATTTTATTTTTTAATATATAAAAAATATATTTTTTCCCCATTTTCTCGTATTACAACTGTGATCAAAGCTCCACTATTCTATTTCAAATTTGTTTTTTCATGAATTAAAATGTATATCTTGTCCTTGTGGTCAAAGTAAAGTATTTTATATTTCCTATTTCAAAACATAACTACTTTGTAAAACCTTGTGATTTTTACCTTTGTGAAAATGTTAAAATTATTGTTTATTCCCACGTGGAAAAGTTTTGCTAGTAGTGTATTTATCTTAAGCATGTTTAAATAACTCAATTTATGAGGATATCTGCAGCAAAAGCTGGTAGACCTCTAGACATAATTTCATTTTGGGTAAATAATTTTATTAGTCTCTAAAAATATTAAATTCTTTCACATGGATCCCGAAAGCGGGGAAATTCCAAATAAATCCCTGAAACTATGACTATTTTATTTAAGTCCCTAAACTTAATTAATTGCTGTCATTTTGGTCCCAAAAATATGTTATATTATACTAAGGCCGGATTGAAAGCCTTGAAGCTTTTATTAATTTATTTTGGTTAAAGACAATAAGCACGCGCAACCCTTCCTACCCTTTTTATCTTATTCTGTTCATACTCCCTAACTCAAATTATCGAACATAGTTAAATATAGATTCATTGTTCGAAAAAACTCTACCTGGTCTGCGAAATGCCTCCATAGATACTGAATAAAAGGTATATGCTTAAGCAGGGGAGCAAAATCCAGTGACATTCTATATAGCAATCTTGTCTTTTGTTTCGAAGATGGTAAACAGACATGAAGTTGGTGCAGGTGCGTTGAACATTCCCTGGTATTTTGTCCCCTCAGTTTCCCAGGCTTTGAAATTCCAATGGTTGATAAAACCATGCAAGGTGGTCGAAACTCCATATCAATAGGATAAGGGTCCCAGTATCCGTGCAGGCCAGATGCAGGTGTCAAAAACTTCACCAAGCTGTAAGTTCAAATACATGCAACGAGAATGAATAAGCTAGAGAATTAATATTTAAGACATATAATAGAAAGCTGAAATATTCCATTCATAACCAATGTAAGATAAAAGTGTTACTACAGTATGATATTGAGCTACTAACCCCAGAAAAATACCACTTTCCAATGAATTTGCCATAAAATTGTCAATGGGAAGACTTAGTAGAGGGCATTATTACAATATAATGTATATCTTCAAGAAAACTCCAAGTCTTTACTGAGTAATCATTTTTGCTTTGTCCTAGTGTATACTAGATGCGTAAAACTTAAAAGGAAGTTGTAGGAAAGGGAAAGAGGATTTTGATCAATTTGAACGAATCTGAATTAAAACATCCCCCAAAGGCATTTTGATCCCTTAATCACTTGTTGTCACTTCTGAATGAAAATTGCTTTTAGTTTTTAATGGTATAAACCAAACAAACCTGGGAACACTCCATCCCTTAGCGAATGTTGAAGTGTGAGTAAAAGGGGCATGAGCAAGATCCAAAAGATTGTCCAAAAGTAAACCATGTTCGATTGGAAGTTCCATCACAATCTGTAAAAAGGGAAGAGCTACCAAGTAAGAAGACACATGATTTTTATTTTTTTGTTTTTAATCAATCATATAATTATAATTCTTTATCTCGCATTGAACACAATACCTAGTGGAACAGATTCTATCCGTAACGTACCTCGGCATGGATTTCAAATCCAGAAGGCGGTAGTAAAGATGGAAGTGTAGCCGTTGGCGGATCATTTCCAGGCCAAATCCAGATCATTCCCTCCTTTTCAAAGCATGGAACTGACTTTATTTTCACATTTAGAAATCGAGTAGATGGCATTTTCTCACATTTTCCTTCAGTGGTATATTCCCAGCCTGAAATCCAACCATTTGGTAATTTTAGAGTCTGTAAATCTCAGTGTACATCTCTAGGCTATATCGTGTCTTGTGAAATTAAAGGAAAATTGTCAAGTATCAACAAGTGCAAACAACTCATACATAGGACACAATAATTTGTTCCAGTCATGACTAACCATGGTAGGGGCATTGGATACGACCCTCATTTACTGAACCCAGGTGCAGAGGACAGGCTCTGTGTGCACAAGTATTCTGGACACATCCAGGCTTTCCATCTTTCCCTCTGAAGATAACCCATGGTTCCTCAAAACATTCTATTGGGATCTGAGATAGAAAAATGGCAAACACGTTACTGAGAATTAACATTTTAGCTTAGAGCATGTCTATCTTTCACTGGACATCACACCCCGTTACAAAAATTGAAAACAACAATAGAGAAGCAAAAAAAAAAAAAAAAACTAATGTGAAATATTGAAACGTTTTTATTTTCTACCAGTCATAATGTGTCACAAAAAGACATTTTAGTAGCCTTCATGGGTATACTCAAATGGGGAGATTATACAAGAATAGTAAGTATATGATAGATGGTTTTCCAGAAAAGAGAAAGACACTTAGACACATACGCACATACCATTGTATCATCCTTTAGGTCCCTGGAGAAAGCAACAGGATACCAGAAATTCTTCAAGTGGGGATGGTATGACTGAACTGGGCCTGATACGTTCAAGCTTTTCCGTGACTTTCTTCTCTTTTCTGTAGGTAGAGAATTTGCAGACGTACTGGGAGAAGATGATGTTTGGGCAATTTCAGCTGTGCTTCTGTCTTGCAACAGCCTATCATTTACCAATTCTTCCATGTAAGCAAGCTTATCTAAAGCAGTGGTAACCCTTGCTTCAGATATATGAACCTGTTTTTATTCATTTACATAAATTTAATGGCAGATTAGTAAGAAATTGACAAGTTTCTGCCAAGTTTGATCAATTAAAAAAGCAACTCAGTTTCACGTTGTGTTGAGTGGTCTATCACAGCTAAAATTCTATACCTGTCTGTGTGCGTGTGCTAACTCATCCTGCAACCCAGCTAGCTCCTTTTTCAAGGTGCCAATCGATTTATATTCACGAGCTAGAGGATTCAGAACTTCAACCACCTAAGCTCATAATTTTAAAGGTGTAAATCAAACACGGTGAAAATGCGTAGCTCAACGAGTAAAAGGGTAAAAAGGCGTATAAACAAAAACCATAGTGTACTGACACTAATCTGATCCACTGACCAAGATTATAAATGTTAAAATTATAAACATCAGGAAACAGCATAATTCAGGCATCAAACCAATTCTATACAACAATAACAAAATGAAACTGGTTGAAACCTTTTCATGGAGGAGCATGATTGTGAGCACATCTTGCCGAGCTCGCCAGTCTAAGTACTGAATATCATGTCTTGCAACTTCCAGGGCCTGATATATATCCAAAACCTTCCCTTTATTCTGTGGAATCTTGGATCTTGGATCCTCAACATCAAACAGCGCACCCCATGCATTTTTCTTGTCTTCTTCTCCAAATACAGCAAACACTTTAAATCTACATTTCAAATCCTGAAATTTGACATGCCCCAAAAGCTTTAAGCTAGAGTATAAAGTAACCAGAAAATCAAGCCCCGTTGAAGGAAAAACCTGCTAATATTAACTACTCCTATAGATAACGGTTTAACAAGAGGAACAAGTACGTAACCACCACTAACAAACCAAACCTGTATTAAACAATGCATATTAATGCCATTTTACCGATCATTATACTTCAAGCTACAATTGAGCCCAAACTAAATATATACACATGCCAACTTCTAATCTTCAACTCAATTTGTGCACACAAAAAAAAAAAAAAAAATCTAAAGAAGACTAGGATCAACAAATTTCCCTCCATGTCTACGTTGTAATATACTCTTCCAAGGGTAGAAGTTAAACAAACACAGATGGTAAACTAAGTTAACTTCATTTAAATGTATATACTTTAAAGAGAAAACGATTTAACATCACCATTCAATCACAAATAATCGTTGCAAATTCTGATTGGTCCAACTTTTAAATAACTATCGTAGCCTTTTTTCGTTAATTAACTAACTTAAACTTTACTTTTAACATAACCTTAATTAAAAGAAGGCAGCTAAGTAAAGTACAAGAAAACACACGTAGAAGAAGAACGTTACCCTTCTTGTGTCAAATTTGGAAGCTCTAAGGAAAATTGGAAGAGAGAGAGCTGAAGCAGTAAAGATCGCATTCATGGCGTGGGTGTGAAGAAGAGAAGAGAACCATGAGAAGACATTGACGAGGGAGATTTAACATGAGGATTTTGTTGATAAGAGGTTGGTGTTGCGCGCGATCTCGCTTTGCCTTCCGTGGAGCGCCACGTGGACTCTTGGTTGAAGACGTGGCGGCTGTATCTTCCACATGCTATTCAAACTATCTCGCCAGCGCAGGCCCACACTATCCTTACCGCGCTGTGTTTTTTGTCCTTCCTAGGATTTTGATTTGATGAAAGAAAAATAAAAGGAAAGTGTGGCATTAATTGCGGCCAAAGATTTTTGCGTAGGGAACACTATAAAAGTCCTTCTCCTTACGTGTGTGGTTGTGCTCTGCCTCATGCGATTTACTTTGGAGTTTCCAAGTCACCGAGAGATATTTTAAGGGGCCAAAATAATCTTGTATTTCATTTTCCTTTAATTACACTTAATATGTTTCTATTTTTATTTTTTTAGGTTAAAAGCCTTTTTTGTCCTAGTTTTGGTTGAAAAAATTCGAAATGGTCTCTATGTTTTTTTTTTTTGTTCAATTTGGTCTTAAAGAATGTAATTGGTGTTCAATTAAGTCTTTTTTACTGATTCCGTTTAAATTGTTAACGACGAATTGTCCAACTGTGCAGTCAGATAATGAAATGTCATTTATTTACTTACGTGTACTCCTGGTAAAGTTGAAAGTGAGATTGAAAAGAATTAGGGTTTCCTTTTAAATATGATTAATTAGAAATTTAGGATTCTCTTTTAATTATAATTAAGAATTAATCAGAGTTAAGATCCTATTATTAAAAATTAAATTTACAATAAGTGGAACCCTAATTAAATTCTAAATCAGAATTATCTTATCTAAGTTTTAGTTAATCCCCTTGGAAGATTCATAGGACCCTAATCACCACTTTTTTTTTTCCAATTTTGAGTTGTCTTCCTTCACGGCCAAACCCAGATTAAGGGAGCACAAACATTCACCTTCATCTTCTCTTCACTCGATTTCTGCTTCGTTTCGTAGGAGGGAGACGCTGATCTCTTTTCCTTTTTGTTCTAGTTCTGGTTCGCGTCACAAGGAGTGAAAGCTTCCTTTCTCTTATCTTTCTTGGTTCTGATTGGGGGTTTTTGCACGTTGGGGATGCGAGTTCAGGTGGCTAGGGCGCAAACTCCTTTTTCGCAGTGCCAGGGCTCACGGGAAGGATGCGTCGCAGTTTTGAGGCTTTCTATGCTCATTCTTAGCTTGTGATTTATGGTTGTTCTTGTGTTTCCATTTCTTCTCTACAGGTTGACAATTATAGGTTGAGGGTTTTGATCTTATAATTTAGGGGTTTGGTTTTAGGGTTTCTGAGTTTGGGAATTTGTTGGGGTTTCCTTTCTTGGTTTTTCTGATGTTGCGATTGGAGAAGTTGGAATCTTTGTTTTCAAATTGGATTTTGGGGATTTCCTATAGTTGTGTTCTTTTTTTTTTCTTTTTGAAATTTGGAGTTAGGGGTCATGGTTCTTGCGTTTTTGGATTTTAATTGATGGTGGGGGCACAAGTTTGCGACAATGGAGGAGCTGATGTGTACGGCCAACGGCAATATCTTCGGCAACGTTGGACTATGGGGTGGTGTTAGGGCCATTCACTGATGTTCTTCCCAATCTTGCAGATCTCCCTTCCAAACCACGATCAACCCTTTAGACATCAATACCCTTAATTTAATTTTGAAAATAATAAGCCTAATATCTGAAAAAGAATTTTAAAAATAATAAATCCACCTCATTAGATCCACATCAGTCAATAAATGACATTTCATTCTCTCAATGCACATTTGGACAACTCGCCGTTAACGATTTAAACGGAGTTAGTGAAAAGGACTTAATTGAACACAAATTACGTTATTTAAAACCAAATTGAACACAAAAAAAACATGGGGACCATTTTGACTTTTCCCAACTAAAACTGGGACAAAAAAAAGGCTTTTAACCTTTTTTTTAACTAGTTGGTATTATTTTTTTCTTTTGTTATAATTTATTTTCAATTTTGTCTAACATTATACATATTTATACTTTTCTATTTCATTAAAATGATATATAATTCGAAATTCACATGTTATCACATTGTTATTATCATTTTCATTTTCATAAAAGAAATAGTGAGACCAGTAAACATAAAAAAATTGAAGATATATTTACTGTGCTTTAATTTTATTTTTTAAGTTCTCTTAATTAATTAAGGTAGTTTGTTAAAATATTAATAAATATTTGAAACATATATTAACTTTTTTGTTAACATATTTTTCTTTAATAAATACGTAATATTTTAGCTATGTTGATGTGACATCCCAAATATCATATGAACATATAATATAATAGGATTCAGCTATTATAATATGTAAAAGCAGTTAAGAGTATGAGGTAACAACATTGATTCATACAGTTATCCAAAACAAGGCTGAAAGTTTAAAACTTAAATATAAGTTTAAGAGTTCTCCAAAATACATAATAAACTAAAGATCCAAAGATGCCTAAAGAGTGTTTCCAAAATATAGAACATGTCAAAATAAAAGCTAGAAAAGGTCCTAAGAGCTAAGGGAAGCTGCATTAGTCTCATCCAGAGCCTGCTCCAATGAAGCCTCATCTCCCTCTGCTCACATCCAAATTTGGATGATCATTGCAAAGAGAAAGAACATATAACATGCCACACAAACAAAATTAAGGGTAAGCTAGGTTTTTAAAACATATAAGTCATCATATATATGATTTATTAGATAAAATGAAAAACAAGCACATACAAGTAATTAAACAACTGCCCTATCATGTTATGACACACTAGACTCTTTCGGACTTAGAATGAATGTCGATCTGGGGCGGGTTGTGCACTTGTGGTGGCCTCTACTGTTTTGCAAAGCCATTGCCGAGGGTTTTCACCTTACCACACACAAGGTTAGCCCGTTACCGCGCGATAGGCCTCCAGTGATAGCGCCTACCCTAGGACCTCCTACTACTCTCACCACACGCGTCAATCCTCTCTAAGTGAGAATGAAAGACCGTTAGAGTGTTAGGATAATCCCCCATATGGAGGCCTCTAACATTCATTCTAAACACTATAATGATCTCGCCTAGAGATCTTACTTTAATACTATTCAAATCACCTTAGTAAAATCACAATCCTCTTTAAATCATCAGCATACCATATTTGTTACATTCAACACCAATCATCACCCTTATATGTACATATTTTCAAACTATAATTCACACACAATACACATGCCCTCAATCATGTTGCAAAATCAAGCCATATATATAAACATACAAGGCACTCTTTCAATTAATCAACATCAATCAATCTATGGCATAAGGATACTCATATTTAGCTAAAGAAAAGAACTCTGAAACCATCACTAACAGCTCTGGAAGGGTCCAAAACCTCCAAAACGACCTAAGGAACGCCCAAAACGGACATCCGGAACCCCAAAAGCTATCAAAAACAAAAACAACAACCTGTTGATATGCCCAGGGGCGCTAGGGGGCGCTAGGGGGCGCTTAGCGTGAATCGTTGTTGTATCCAAGGGCGCCAAGGCTCCACCAGGGGTGCTAGGGCGCCATATCAGTTGACATCAACTACGAAAATTGGATTTTGATGCACTTGGACCCTATTCTAATGACTAAAGAGGTTCTTTACACATTTGTATTGATGGGAAAACATGTTTGTAAGTTAAAATTAATATCCATTTGGTCACTAGATCCAAGACTAGGTGTATCAAACCACTTTTGACACTTTAAAAACCCAACTTCATCAACCTAGAGGTCTAAAATTGAATTTACCACTTAGAATGTGTTTTTAGCAAATTTAGAACTTCTAACAAGTCTCAAATGACTCAATCAAATTGTCTCCACTGCCCACTTACACCCTAGACCCCAGTTACTCAAAAACACCCTCTCACTTCCTCTAAACTCACTCAAAACACTAGTTTTTCTCAACCTAAGGACTCAACTCCACTTCTACCATTTAGAACCTCATTTTAACCAATTTTATAGTCCTAACAAGTTATAATTAACTTGCCTAAGCCGCCTCAACAGTTCAAATATGCCCAAGACCCCTAACTCTAAAATTCCCTATCTCACGCCCTCCAAAATACCCTAAAGCACTACCAAACCATCATGCTTTCTATCTAAACTATGTTATAACAAATTTCACACCCCCAATTACTCCCAACCCGACCAATTACAACAAACTAAACTCACCCCACTCAGTTCATAACATCATGGCACAATTTCACAGAATTCACATCTCAACTTTCAAAGCATACATGTCTCAAATCCACACAAACATCAATTCAAATCACAATATACACTAAAAGAAAACAGTTCCACATGCATCATCACATAATCATCACAAATTCTAATTTACACCTATGAGAATTCTACAAAATCAGAAATAACCCAACTTCCCTTACCTCTATTCAAGCAGTGCAGTAACAAAACTCCCTTCTTAGTTCAAGGAGACCCCAAGCACGCCCTGTTCACTCTCGGAAATGCTAAAACACCTATTGATCATCAATTAATGATGGAGAACAAGTTTTAGAACTAAATAGAAGCTAAATTTGGAAAAAGAAACAAAATGGGCTGCATGCAGTAAGCTTGATGATAATGACATATTTTACCATGATTTCAGTGATGAATCAATAGAAAATGTCAACTCTTTCTTAACTTTTTACCTTGTAAATCCTAGTTTTCTTTTAGTTTATTAAGTGGTTGCACCCTAAGTTTTAATGAGATATTTTGTTCCCTAATCCTTGCTTTCATGTGCTTAATGGAATTGGAAGAAGTCTATGCATCAAATGAAGGCATTGGAAACCAAGAAAAGAAAGAAGAGCAAAAAAAATGAAGAACAAGAAATTTGCTGAAATCAGGCTCGAGCCCCCTGGCCTGAGGGGGCTCGAGCGCCACTGCACCAATACCTCAGTTTGACTGTCGCGCGCCTGAGCGCCCCATTTTTGGGGCGCTTGAGCGCCAACTTTGCTGACATGGCAGATTTGCCCTATTTCACTTGGATGCACGAAGAGCTTTGGATCTTTTGCTACCCAAACACGTTTTCTCTTTGTGGGAGCTCTTGGAGGCGAGCTTGGAGCTGTGGGAACAGTCCTTCTTCATCCTTGGGTTCTCTTCTTTCTTCCATTTCCACCATTGTTGTAAGCTTGAGCTCTCCATTCATGGAGAGCTAGTTTCATTATTGTTGGGGGATTGTTGTAGGCACTGAACTTTTATGTAAATCACTTTGTTTTGAATGAATATATGCCTCTTTCATTGATTGTTAGTGTTTAACTCCTTCTCTTAATGCTTGTTGTGAAGAAGCTACCCATGACTTGATTTTAGGGTTTGCTTAATATTGGGAAATGTTGAGTAAATTCGGACTTGGGTTAAACACCTAAAGGAAATATTGTCTAGGGATAGAACTAGGACCTTTGGTTGTCTTAAAATCTCATTTCTTAATGCGGGTGAACTTGTTAGGTTGCCAAGGGATTGGGATTTAATAAGTGAATCTAGGCTCTTTCCACCAAGGGATTGGGGTTTGATTAAACTAGTAGGTTGACATTGACATATTAATGAAGAGGAAGTGATTTTATTTGCATAAGAGTGAAGTCGGTGAAAGCATACCCCCAACAATACCATTCCATCTCATTTCTAATCTTACCATTTCCAAGTGTTTGAGTGCTTAAGATCACTTTTATCATTTATGTTTTATTGTTACTTTAATTACACTAAAACTCATATAAAAGGGAATCATTCTTTAACCTAAGTTAGTTAGTTAATTATACAATCGTAAAGTGTTAACCGAGTCTCTTGGGAAACGATACCCGGTCTTACTGGTTTTACTACTTGCACGATTTGGTACGCTTGCCAAAGTTTTGCAACAAGTTTTTGGCGCCGTTGCCGGGGACTTCGGTTTAATTACTTTACTTTTGTGTGATTTCTAACCCATTTAGGCTTTATTCTTATATTCTTTTTATTGTGAATAATTTTTGTTTCATTATTTGTGGGCTAACTTGGTGCTCTAGTACTATTGGCTTTAGTGTATGCAGGGCACAATCCGTACTAGGAGCACACGATCGTCTGAACCTCTCCTCTTAGATCCCGAAGTTGAAAAGACTGCCCGAAGAAACAACAGTAGAAGAAGAAGAGAGAATCGGGCATCTAGAGAAACTTCTCCAGCTCCTGTGACTCCTGAGCAACTCATTGTGCCTGTAGTTGAGCAGGAAGTGGAACAAATGGCTGAAAATAGGAATGGTGATGGTGATGGGCAAGCTAGACGCACCGTGGAGGATTTCAATACCTTCTCAGGATCGTTTCATTTCAATAGTATCGCTCGGCCACAGATCAATGCACCAAACATGGAGGTGAAAGAAATTGAAATTCGAACGGTAGAAATGTTGCTTGCAACCTCCAGATTGCTTAAGAGCTTCCTATTTAACAAAAGAATAGATAAATTTTGAGTTATGGTGGATGGAAGGTAAGGCAATGAAGGAAAGAAGAAGAGAAGTTGTGCTTTGGTGATGAAGTACCGTGGCAGAGAATGGGCTGAAAAACTTGAAGGTAATATTTTAATAAAATTCCATTTGGTTATTAAAACTTTGTCCAATGCCCTACTACCATGTGTGCACCTTCAATGCTCACTTTTCTCAGTCTTTACAGTTGATGTCACAAAACACATTTATTATTTGTTATTATATGAAAAATTTTACAAAACAAAATAAATTTAATTAAAAAGAATACAATAATACGAAGAATCAAACCAAATCCATAAAATACAAATGCAATTTCAAGAAACTCTAAACAACCCAAAATATAGGTAATTAATATGTATTGTGAAAACATAAATCCAAACTAATAATAAGAGGCATAACATATATATATGAATTTATATTCTCCACACCTAAATTAACTAATTTATTAACATAATGATTCTTTTTTTATAATCTCATTCTCAAGTAAGGTAGCTCCATGCATGAAGATGAGCTATGGTGACTAAAGATGTGCGAAAGCAATGGAATGGATAAGGAAAATATCTCGGTTTGGTGTTTGTGTGATGGGAAAGGTGGTGTTTAATGACTCTCAAGAGAGGGTTGGTCCAACTTTAACGGAAGGTGTGGCTAGAAGAGACTACATGGAATGCTCTAGTCTTGACTTTGGAGACCAGTAGAATGACTCAAAAATTTGGAAACATTTCGTTACTAATCTCTAAGTGAAATTACATGGGAGAAGACACATCTGTTTATAAGTTTAGGTAACCCTAAAGGTGGCTCAAAATTGTAAAAGCAAATCCCTAATTCTTCTCCTTGGAGAATAAGGCAAAAATTCCCTCCATTTAAAGGATGACACATGACCACTACTGTGGAGAAATCCCCTTCATTAAGAGCATGATACATGGTCATTACTAAGGAAAAATCCTTTCCTTTAGGAACATGTCACATGGCCACTACCCTCCCAAGGGAAAATGACCTTCACACCCTTTACCTTGGAAGGCAAGGCTTCTCATGTTGACTTAAGGTCAACTTTCTCCCAAAAGGCATAACTTCTCTTTCTTTCTCTCCAAAAAACCTTACAATATGTGATCCATGATACAAGGTCCAAATGGAAATCTTAGACTACTTAACTCATAATACAAAGCTCGAAAAATATACTATAATTTATTGAACCTCAAGAGAATAAGAGTTTGGAACCTTTCACAAATGACTCTAACCCTTCTTGAATTTTATTAACCATATCTTGTGATTGGCCCTTTGGCTAGTAACTTGCCATTATCCCCTCCTTCTTCAAAAAGATTTTTCCTCAAATTTAATGGGTCTTCATCTTCATTATCCATGCCACCTACAATAGGGTTTAGATTTGACACATTGAAGGTAGCATGCACATCATACTCACTTGGAAACTCTAGCCTATATGTATTATTGTTAATCCATTTAAGCCCTTTGAAAGGACCATCACAATGAGAATTGAGTTCGAATTTACTTTCTTTTGAAAATCTATCTTTGCTTAAATGGAGCTAAACTCAATCTCCTTCTTCAAAAACCACTTCTCTCTTGCCCTTGGTATTATCTTTAATGTACCTCTAAGTTTCTTTTTGTATTTGGGACTTCTCCCTCTCATACATCTTCCTTAAAATTTCATACCTTGATACACCTTCCTTATGAATGAAATCACTATGATTAGGGAGAGGTATGAGGTCTAAAGGAGTGAAAAGATTGAATTCATACACAACCTCAAAAGGAGAAACTTTTGTTGTTGTGTGAACCACACTATTGTATGAAAACTCCATATAAGGAAGGTACTCAAAACAATATTTAAGGTTTTCCTTTAGGATTTCCTTTAGCATAGTCCTAAGAGATCTATTCACAACCTCGGTGTGGCCATCCGTTTGAGGATGACTAAAGGTGGAGAAATGAAGCTTAGTTCTTAGCCTTGACTAAAGAGTTTTCAAAATATGGCTAAGGAACTTGGTATCTCTATCAGACACAATGGTTTTAGGAAACCCATGGAGTTTAACCACATCTCTAAAGAAGAGTCCAGCTATATTGGTTGCATCATCTACCTTGTGGAATGGAATGGAATGAGTCGTCTTGCTAAACCTATCCACAACCACAAAGATGGAGTCAAATTCCCTTTGGGTCTTGGTAGACTTAAGATAAAATTCATGTTAATGTCTTCTCAAGGGGATGAAGCAACAAAGAGAGTGGTATGCATAAGTCCTATATTTAAGTATGCAATGCCCTTGTGACAATGTCCTTGAACTTCTTTTCTCATATGAGGCCAATGGGACTGAGTTCTACACGTGTCTTATTTCACATTTCGATTGCATAATTAGCTTTATTAGGATAAAATAGATTAGTTTCATGCATAAGCTCTTAAATAAAAAATATTTCTTAATGAACCTCAACTAAACAAATTATGAAAATACTCATTCCACATCATTTTAGTATTCTAGTAGCATCTTCCATAGCATTTTGTATTTGCACAACATACATTGAGTCCAATTTAGATAGTTCAATTGTTTTACATTTTTCTATTATACCCTTATTTGTATCTTCATTTTAGCAAGAATAAACTATACAAACTGTTGAAAATAGAATGACTTAGTTTCAACACCAAAAGAGGGG
>NW_014542628.1:65111-95931 GCF_000741045.1 Vigna radiata var. radiata
TTTGTGAAATACAAAAATCAAAAGGTGAAAAGAGAGAACTTTCAAAGGTTTACAAAAATCGTAAAAGAGAGAACTTTCAAAAGATTCTTAAATCGCAAGGAAAAAGATAATTCAAGTGCAGTGGAAAATAGTTTACTACGTTAAAAGTAAAGTCGACTTGAAATGTAAAAGTGCAGGGATAGAAGATTCAAACGCAATTTTTATACTGCTTCGGCCAAACTGCCTACATCTAGTGTCCTTCCTGTACCCGGAAGCAAATGCACTATAATGGTCAAGGTTTTTACAAGAAGGTTTTTATAGAGACCTCCACGTCAAAATATAAAAACACCTCTCTAACCCTCTAACCAAAATATAGGCATATACACACAAAGAACAACAAGATATCCCCTCTCCTGTAGTCTTTAATCACTTTGAACAATCCTCAAAGTCCTAGAACGCAACACGTCTTCTTCCTGTAATCACAACACGGCAGCCATGATAACGGTTGAAAAACCGTTATTTTTATGCTTAATTTTGATATCAAATGCACCCTTGTTGACTTAGAAACTTGCTTTGACTCATGATTTTTCTTTAGTTTTGTGAATAAAAGAGTTGAGGACATGTTTTATGATTTTATCATTAGATTCCCTTGATTTTGTAGGTTTTTGGAATGAATTGAAAGAAAGGTTGAAGTACCAAGGATTGCAGTGCAGAAAAGTCAAATATAATGCAGAAAAGTCAACCAATCAACCAAAAAAGTCAACCAGTTGACCATAATGTTGACCAAAGCGCTGAGCGGTAGTTTTGGGCACTGAGCGGTTTTGGGGCAAACCGTTGAGTGCCGTTTTTGAGTGTTGAGCGGTTTGGACGTGAGCTTTGACCTGTTTTATGTTATTTTTATGTTCTGTTTGGGCTTGGAATTATTTTCTGTTATTTTTATGCCCTATTTAAAGGCCTAGACACTCTAGAGAATGTATCTTTTGATGGCTTAGGCATAGAAACACACTTTTCACCCTTTGGGGGTAGATTTGGATGGTGACAACTCTCCTTTTCTCCTCTTTTGGGCTCCTATCTTCATTCTTTCATTCCATTCACCTAGTTTCTCCATGACGATGGGGAACTAAACCTTATTTGTTGCTGGGACAAGATGTAACCTTTAAACTCTCCTATATTGAAATTATTATTTTATTCATGTGCTTGCATATGCTTATATTATCAATTGTTGGGTTCTTTGCATTTGCTTAATGCTTTTATCGTTTAACTCATTCGGTAAATGTTGTTTGTCTTTATTGATACGGAGAAGTACAGTAATGTCATGAACTGGGGGGAATTCCTTGATTATGCTAATACCGCCTAGAGATAGGGGTAGGATGATCAATTGTATTTTGCTTCCGTTTATCATGCATTGCTAGTTACTAGGGGAGGCTAAAGATAGCAAGCTAATAATTAGTAATAGGCTCTTTTCGCCAAGAGATTGGGTTTAGGGTAGACTAAGAAAGTTTGCATGACAATATGATAATAAAGCGAATTTAATAAGAAAAGTAGATATATGAGAGTGATTGGGTGAAATCTGAACCCTAACAACAAACCCATCTCATATTATCTACATCATCCATCCACTTTTGTGTTTAACCTCAATTGATCAAATTGCATTCATGTTTATTTTTCCGTACTTTATATTCAAAAACCCCAAAATATTGTTCTTATTGTCTTGATTGGTAAAGCAAAAGCACAACAATTTAGTGCCATGAGTCTATTGGGAAAACGATACTTGGACTTACCATTTTATTATTACTTGATACGATCTGGTACACTTGCCAGAGTGTTAACAAGCCACAATCTTCCAGAGATTGAGAAAAGTGGTCGATCACGTTCCAAACACATATATGTGCAGTATGATCAATCTGTATGTCATCACAAACACTTGTTGTTCAAGCAATCACCAAAGAATGATCACCACGGTCTTCTTGATGATTTCTTGGAGCTTAGCACGTTCTGCAAAATCTGAAAAGAATCACTGAAATCGTTAAAATCACAAAAGTCTTTTTCAGAAATCAAATTTGTGTCTATATTTAGTTTATCACAAAATTGACGCTCCTCTAGTCGATTGTGCTACTAATGCAGTCGACTCAATGCAGACAATTATAACAGTTATAACAGATAATAACAATCATACCAACCTAATTGATTCCACATTTAATATAATTGATTAACAATTAATGCTTGGTCAAAGATACAAAATATAGTCGTTATACTTCACAAGCATTAACAGATTTCCAAAACAAAACTAACTAAGTCGAATGGTTTGCACACATAGTCGACTAAGTTACACTTTAATGCAGTTTTGAAAAAGTTTTTTTCGAAAACTATTCACAGCATACTTTGAAAAAGTTTGTGCAAAGACACGAGTTTTAATCGACTTGCTTCATAATGAAATCGACTTAAATTGTTGTTTTGCAACACAATATAAGTTTTACAAAAGTGTATGTGGTTTTTCTTTTCCAAAACAAATGTTATGCATTCACAGATAATACCTCATGTAGTACACAGTGAATTTGCATATAATGACAGAATCAACACAAACATGTTCTCAAGTAATTATAAACATGAAAGTAATGAACATGTAACACATATCAATACATGTGTTATTAATAATGTGTTGTCATCATCAAAAACTAGAAACACTGTGAGATTGTAAGATTTAGCTAAATCAGTGCTCCCTTTATCAACAATCTCAACAATCTCCCCTTTTCTTTATGATGCACAACCATGATTAATAAACAACCATGTTTGTACACAACAATTCATATAATCATTCATATATTCACACTGTATCAATACAAATGATTAAACAACTGATCAAATTCAGAATAAACATTGAAATATGATATCAGATCAATAAAAAAAAAGTCTATCAGAATTTAAAATGAATATATTAGTATCCAAAATTATCAAGCAATCAAATAAGCAATAAGCAATCAAACTTTCTCCCCCTTTGTGCATTAGCAAAAAAGGTATGCTCTATGATAATGATATGCTGATAAACAATTTAAACAGAGATGCATCAGTAGAAACATATTAATCAATCAATGATGCTCCCCCTGTCATAGATAATCACATGATAAAAAAATAATTTCCCCCTTAAATGTAGGCATGTGAAATATTTAATCTATTATGCAATGCTCCCCCTGTCATTATGCATGTTTTATAATCAAAACCCAAATGCACAATGCAGTTTTCACAGATTTTAGAGCATATTAAAAGCATGTGACAAAATTGTATCAAAACCATAAATTGTATAATCAAATCAATTAAGCATAGATATAATCAATCAATAATGTCAATAATATCTCAAATATATCAATCAATCAAAGAAATAGAGATATATTGAAAGAAACAATATATGATATGAGATCAATAAACCAAATAACTAGATTCCAATAAATGAAACTTATAACCCTTGTAAACCAGTAGTTGATTGTTCTCCATTTGCAAAATCCATTGAGTACAAACTCCAGTAGTTTAACCAGAAGCAATGTTCCTACAAAATCTTTCAAGATCTTTTGTAGATCAAGCATTTTAAAATCATAGTAATGCAAGAATTTATACATATATGAATTGAATTATGTAGAATTATCAATGTAACAGTAAACATAGCATAATCAACTTCATTCAACACAAAATCGATTTTAATTTGATTTGAACAGATTCAACTATTAAATTAACACTGATCAAATTAAAAACAAACATCTGATTTCATTAATAGTTCAAAACAATATTACAACCAGATATATCAATAGATAATGGCTCATAATGCCATCTTAAAGGAAATTCTAAAAACAAACAAAATACTTTATCAAAATACTATATTAGTCTTTCTTTTTCTTTTTGTTTAAGAAATCTCCAAGAATCATATCACTATTGTTGTCATCAGTATTTTCTTCCTCAGTACTCTTATCTACACTTATCTTTGAACACACATCTAGAGTACTTTCTTCTTCTTCGGATTCCTTCTCTTTTCAACACTCATTTCTTGATCTTGAGACAAAAACTTTGTTGAAAAACAGGTTGGCTTCATTTTAACACCAAGAGGGGGGCTGAATTGGTGAGCTTTCAAAATCAGAGTCTTTTCACAATCTTTTTCACAAAGTGTAAAACTTTACAAGTTTTCTTGAATCGCAAGTAATAGAAATTTAAGTGCAGTGGAAAATCAAAGTAGACTACATAAGTAACAGAGTCGATTGAATGTAAAAGTGTAGGGATAGAGAATTCAAACGCAGGTTTTTATATTGATTCGGCCTCAATGCCTGTATCTAGTGTCCTTCCAATACCAGGAAGCAAATGCACTATAATGGTCAAGGTTTTTACAATAAGGCTTTTATAGAGACCTCCACGTCAAAAATATAAAACACCTCTCTAACCCTCTAACCAAAATATAGGCAATACACATAGCAAGACTTGCAGCAAGATATCCCCTCTCCTGCAATCTTCAACCCACTTTGAACAATCCTCAAAGTGTACCAGACTCTACGAGTCTACCCCCTGTAATCACAACATGAACAACAATCACCACAGAATGCCACATGAGCCTTGATCAACCAAAGAACACCTCAATTGTGCAGATAATGATCAAGCAGTAGGCACAATTGGATTCTCGTTCAGAAACTCTTCCAAGAAAGATTTCCATCGTCTTCTAGATGAGTTCTTGGAGCACTAAATCACAGAGAAACAATCTGAAACAGAATATGAAAATGTTAATTTTTCCAAAAGTTCTCTGAATAACTCAGGTCTCGTCTATTTATAAATTTCTATAAATAAGACGCTCCTGTAATCGACTAAGCTACTAATACAGTCGACTGTCCTCTGACAGTAATAACAGTTAAGTCAAAGTAGTAGCTGTCAAGTCAAACAAATTAATTCCACATTTAATACAGTTGACTCTCATTCAATGCTTAACTAACTTTTAAAAATATAGCCGCTACTGTTCACAAGCATAATAAAATCACAAATAAAACAACTAACAAAGTCGAATGCAAAACGCACACAATCGACTTTGACACATCTGCACATATTGAAATTTTTTTCAATGCAAAATATCACATAGCACTGCATTTGAAAATCTGTGCAAAGTCTTCAGTCTTAATCGATTCAATTAACAATGAAGTCGACTTGAACTATCAGATTTGCCACACAATTTAAGTTCACAAAAGTGCATGTTGTTTTCTTCTTCGAAAATATGTGTAATGCAACCAGAAATGATGTAACATATACAAACTCAGTAAATGTGCATTCACAAATCAAAATCAACACAAGACATGTTCAATAAGATATCAATCAATAAACAACAGAACATGTAACACATAACAAAACATGTGTTATTAATAATGTGTTGTCATAATAAAAAACAGAGTGATTAAAGCACTATGAGATTAAGGTTAACTAAACTAGTGCTTCCCTTATCAACAATCTCAACAATCTCCCCCTTTTTTGATGATGCACAACCATGATTAATAAACAACCATGTTTATACACAAATAGCTCATAAAATCAATATAAGATCAAGCAAGCAAAATAATTGATTTTATCTAATGTGTTTAATCAAAGTATCAGAGCAAGTAAACAAGTAAAATTATATTTCTCCCCAATTACTCTGAATAAAACTGATCAAGCAAACAATCACATATCAAGCAACATAAGCAGATTAATCAATCTTTCACAATATTTCTCCCCCTTTGTGCATTAGCAAAAAAGGTGTGTTTCATATACGGATATGCTAATATCAAAAGAAATAGAGATGCATCAGTAAAAATAAGTAGTTTAAACATGCAATGATGCTCCCCCTATCACAGATATTCACATGAGATAGATAAACCCCCTTAGAATGTAGGCATGTGAAACATCTATGCATACAAATAATAGTCCCCCTGTCATTATGCATATAGCAAAATCAGAATTAGATGCACAATGCAGTCACACAGATAACAGAGCATGTAATCAATTATGTCAAGATTGTATCAGAGATATGATTGCACAATTCAATCGAGCAAAGATACAACTATCAACAATCTCACAATATAGTTTTATTGCAAAACAGTCATATAAGAACATAGATATATTGAAGAAAACTGATATAAAAAGATGAAGAAATTGATAACCAAATTCCAATAATTGGAATTTATAACCCCTATATTTTATAAGTCGATTTGACCAATAACCAAGTCGATTTTCATTGCTTTCCAGACAGATATGATCCAGTAATGGGTTCCATAACAATGTTTCCTGCAAAACCTTTCATAGTCTTTTGCAGATCAAGCAATATAATATTACAGTAATGCAAGAAATTCAACATATAAGAAGTGAATATGCAACATGATCAATGTAATAGTGAAAAACACTCATAGTCAATTTCAATCATAAAAAAGTCGATTCAACATTCATTTTATACTACTATCATTTAGAATGCCCAATTCATTCCGAGTAGTAAAAAATCTTTCTCTGTTTATAGGTTTTGTAAAGATCTTAGCCCATTGATGTAAGGTGTCTACATATTCAATCTTGATTTCACCCTTGAGGATGTGATCTCGTATGAAGTGGTGCCTTATCTCAATATGCTTAGTTTTAGAATGTAAAACATGATTTTTCTTAAAATTAATAGCACTTGTACTATCACATTTCAGAGGAATATTATTTAGTTTAATACCATAATCTTCTAACTGACTCTTAATCCAAAGAGATTGTGAACAACAACTTCCTGCTGCTATGTACTCAACTTCTATGGTGGACAATGCCACACAAGCTTGTTTCTTTGAATTCCAAGAGATCAAAGAGGATCCAAGTAAGTGACATGTGCCACTAGTGCTCTTTCTATCTAGCTTACAGCCTCCAAAATCAGAATCACTATATCCTTTGAAAAAGATGTTTGTACTATTTAGATACCATAGTCCTAGACTTTTGGTTCCTTTGAGGTATATTAAAATTCTTTTAACAATAGTTAAATGTGATTCTTTAGAAGAAGACTGAACCCTAGCACAAAGACACACACTATGCATTATGTCAGGTCTACTAGTAGTTAGATATAGCAATGAGCCAATCATACCTCTGTACATTTTTTGATCTACACTCTTTCCAGTTTCATCAAGATCTAAGTAACAATTTCTTGCCATAAGAGTAGCAGCTTCCTTGCAGTCTAGCATCTTGAATTTCCTTAGCAGATCAGTGCAATACTTTGATTGATGAATAAATATTCCATTTCAGGCTTGTTTTACTTGAAGGCTAAGGAAGTATGTTAGTTCACCCATCATGGACATTTCAATCTCATCCTGCATTGTCTTAGAAAATTCTTTGCATAGTACAGGATTAGTTGATCCAAAGATGATATCATCAACATAAATTTGCACATACAATTTATCTTTATTTAAAATTTTGATAAACAGAGTTGAATCTACTTTACCCCTTGAGAATCCTTTCTTTATGAGAAATTCACTCAAACGCTCATACCAGGATCTTGGTGCTTGCTTTAATCCATATAGAGCTTTTCTTAATTTGAATACATGATCCAGATGTTCAAAGTCTTCAAACCCGGGAGGTTGTTCCACATATACCTCTTCCTTGATGTATCCATTTAAGAAGGCACTCTTAACATCCATCTGATATAACTTGAATTTCATTACTGACGCAATGGCAAGTAGAATTCTTATAGCCTTTAATCTGGCCACAGGTGCATAGGTTTCATCATTGTCGATTCCCTCTTCCTGACTATAACTTTTTGCCACAAGTCTGACTTTATTCTTTATGATTTCTCCAGAGTCATCCAACTTGTTTCTAAAAAACCCATTTTGTGCCTATGACTTGAAAATCATCTCTTCTTGGTACCAGCTCACATACATTTTTTCTTTTAAATTGGTTTAGTTCCTCCTCCATAGCCATCATCCAATTTTCATCTCTAAGAGCATCTTTGATTCTTTTAGGCTCAATCTTGGATACATACACAACATTCATGTAGAACTGATTCAATTGTCTTCCTGTGGACACTCCTATTGAAATATCTCCAATTATGTTGTTAGTGACCACATTCTTTAGCACTTTCCATTCTTTAGTCGATTCTGGTCTGGGAGAGTCGATTAGCTCGTCACAGTTTTCTCTGCCAGTTGTTTCTTCAGGCTCTTCCTCCTCTCCACCTGAATTTTCTTCTTAGTGAATTTTATAATGTGTTCAGATTTATCAGTAGCCTCAATACATTCATCAAAGGCAACGTGAACAGATTCCTCAACATTCATAGTTCTTTTGTTGTACACACGATAAACTTTACTTGTTAGAGAATATCCTATGAAGATAGCTTCATCTACCTTGGAATCAAACTTTCCAAGATTTTCTTTACCATTGTTTAGTACAAAGCATTTCCTTCCGAAGACTCTTAAATGAGAGATATTTGGTTTTCTTCCCCTCAGCAGCTCATAAGGAGTTAGCTTCAATATTGATCTTATGATAGTTCTGTTCAGCACATAGCAAGCAGTGCTAACCGCATTAGCCTAGAAATACTTAGGCATGTTCCTCTCGTTCAACATTGTTCTAGCAAGCTTTTCAAGAGCTCTATTCTTCCTTTCAACTACTCCATTTTTTTGTGGAGTTCTAGGTGCAGAGAATTTATGTGATATTCCCATTTCAGCTAGATAATCATCAAAATCCTTATTCTGAAATTCTCCTTCATGGTCACTTTTGATAGATTTAATCCTGAGGTCCATTTCATTCTGAATGACATCAACAAATCTTTTAAATACTTTAAACGTGTCATTCTTGACAGTTATGAAGTATGTCCATGTATATCGAGAATAGTCATCAACTATGGCTAGTCCATAAGAGTTTCCACCAAGGTTTTTTACTCTTGAAGGTCCAAATAGATCCATGTGCAGTAGTTGTAGAGGTATTGAAGTCGACATCTCTCTTTTTCTTTTGAAGGATTATCTTGTTTGCTTTCCTTTTTGACATGCATCACATAATTTTTCTGAAGCATAGCGTATTTTTGGAAGGCCGCTTACAAGATCCTTTGAGACCAATTTGTTCAGTTGATTCATGTTGATATGAGCAAGTCTCTTATGCGATAGCCAAGCATCTTCTTCTTTAGTGATCAGGCAGACAACAGAGTTAAATGATGTTTCCTTGAAATCGATTACATAAATGTTGTTGAATCTTTTTCCCACCAATAATAACTCTTTTGTTGACTCGTCGCTAATCAAACAATATTTAGGCTCAAAGGTGATCCTTAGAAATTTGTCACACAACTGATTGATACTAAGTAGATTGCGTTTCAACCCTTCAAGAAGAAGAACATTTTTAATTTCATAAAATGAAAGAGTATTCATCTTACCTATACTGATGATCTTCCCTTTATTGCTGTCTCCATATGTAACATGACCAGTGGTTTTATAAGATATATTTGAGAACTTTGTAAGATCTCTCGTCATATGTCTTTAGCATCCACTGTCCAAGTACCAAGTAGAAACTTTTGTTTCTTGTTTCGGCTACCTTAGACTTTGCCGTCATGATTAGATCATCATCATTAGTCGTGATCCTCTTGTCAACACTTTGACTTTTTTGTTCATTCTTTTCATTGAGAAATCTTGTGAATTTGCCAGCCAGCAGATTTAGTCTTTGTGATCCAGAATCATATTTAACACCATAAGTTGCCTTCTTTTGCAAGATTCCTGTTTCAAGAGATTCATCAAATTCATTAGTACCAGAATTTGATTTCTCATTGCAAGTGGCAGATATCAAATCAATTTTGAATTCCCATATCCTTTTAGTTTGAGAACCAGAAGCCATTCCCAAGTATATAGTCGATTCAAGAAAAAAGAAGTCGACTAGTTTTTCAAATATCTTATGAAAACCAGCTCTGGTGCCAATTGTTGGAAAACAGGTAGGCTTCGTTTCACACCAAGAGGGGGGGTGAATTGGTGAGGTTTCAAAATCAGTCTTTTTTAAATCTTTTTCGCAAAGTATAAATCTTTACAAAGTTTCTTGAATCACAAGGAATGAAAATTTCAGTTGCAACGGAAAATACAAAGTTGACTACAAAACCAGTAAAGTCGACTAAAAGTAAAAGAGTAGGGATAGAGAATTCAAACGCGGGTTTTTATACTTGTTCGGCCTCAATGCTTACATCCAGTGTCCTTTCACAATTCGGAAGCAAATGCACTATAATGGTCAAGGTTTTTACAACAAGGCTTTTATAGAGACCTCCACGTCAAAAATATAAAAACACCTTTTTAACCCTCTAACCAAGATATAGGCAATACACACAACAAAGATCTACAACAAGATATCCCCTCTTCTGCAATATTTAACCCACTTTGAACAATCCTCAAAGTGTCCAGACTCCACGAGTCAACCCCCTACAATCCCAACAGGATAACAACCACAATCTTTACAAAGATTGAGAGAAATCTTGATCAGCAGACGCGTACCACATGTGCAGAGTATGATCATCCAGTAAGCACATAAACCTTTCTCTTTCAAAGATAGATAACCACGGTCTTCTTGATGAGTTCTTGGAGCAAATTCTCAGGGATCACGATCTGTAAATCACAAATGAAAGTGTTAGATTATCCAAAGTCTCTGTGATCAACTGAGACATGTCTATTTATAGTTTTCTATAAATCAGACACTCCTGTAGTCGACTAAGCTACTAATAGAGTTGATTGTCCTTAGACAGTTATAACAGTTAAGTCAAATAGTAGCAGTCAACAACTAACAAATTGATTTTGCATTTATTACAATTGACTATCATCAATGCAATAACTAACTTTTGAAATATAGTCGTTACTATTCGCAGTCATAACAATTTCAAACAAACAACTAACTAAGTCGGATCCACTGCGCATGTTGACGACTTAGGCATGTCAGTACAATTTGAAAAACTTTTCAATGCAAAATCACACATAGCACCATTTTTGAAAGTCTATGCATAGTCACGAGTTTTAATCGACTTGCTTCATAAAGTCGACTTAAAACTTGCAGTTATGCCACACAATATAACTTCATAAAAGTGCATGTGATTTTCTCTTCAAAAACATATCTAATGCAATCACAAATTATGTAACCGTAAGTAGCTTAATGAGTATGCATTCATATATCAGAATCAACACAAAACATGTTCAATAAGATATCAACCAGTAAGCAACAGAACATGTAACACATAACAAAACATGTGTTATTAACAATGTGTTGTCATAATAAAAAATAGAGTGATTAAAGCACTATGAGATTAAGGTTAGCGAAACCAGTGTTTCCCTTATCAACAATCTCAACAGTAATATGTTTAGAAGTTGTAGAGTTGTTTAGTAGAAGTAGACATGGTTTTTCTTTAGGAGATGAATGCTTTTAATTCTGTTAATGATGGTGTAAATTTCAAAGATGGAAGGTTTGCCTTTTGTACTTTTCCAAATAGGATTACTATCAGTCATATACATCAAATTATTAGAAGTCATTTGTTGGGACCATGAGAGCCAAAGTTAAGTCATTGTGATATCATATTCCTCCCCAATTTGTTGAAGAAGGAACTTATAACTTCGTTTTCTTAAGGAATGATAAAAATGTTCAACAAGTAATTCCTTGACAATAATAGTTATGATAAAGACAATGTCCTTTTATGTAAATTTTATAAAAGTTGAAAATTTTGACTATATTTGTAGTTCATCATACGTTGATTATGATAGAGTGACTCATGTTAATCTTTGGAATGTTTTGTAAATAAAAGAATATAACCTCTTTTTTCTTATATATTTATGTTTTTGACGTACTTGTAATGATTTAAGTTAGAATAATAAAATTTGTAATTATCTTTTATGAAAAGCTTGCAATGATTAAGTTAGAGTAATGAAATTTTTATTTATTTCATATATTTATGATTTTTCATTTTTTAATTTTTATTCCCGTGTGCTATTGTTTAATAAATGAAAATCAAAAAATTTATTTCTAAAATATAATTTAACAAAATTCAATCATATAAATAAATATTTTTTTTTCATTACAAAATACATACAACTACTTTTTTCTTCTCCTTATATTTTAATAAAATTAAATTTTTTTTATTAAAACTAGTTTAAAATTCGATTTTTCAGAAACCATGTCCTATTTGGTATTCTGGTTACCAAAAACAAAAGTTAAAATTGGATTTTCCAGAATTCTAACCTTAAATAAAAACTGTGCTATATGTTATAATCACAGTATGCTAATCTAGGAAATTTTAAAATGAAACTGTACTACTAAGGAAAAAAAAAACTCGTGAGTACTCATTCAATTCATATATTTAATACTCAATATGTTATAACATAAGCACAAGGACATTCAAGACTTCCAACTCCACCTCCAAAGACTTCGCAACTTCCGGTCAGAATAACAACCTTATGAAATTATAATATATATATATATATATATATATATATATATATATATATATATATATATATGTTGGGTAAACAATTCATTTTCGAATATCAAATTATTAATGGTACATGAGTAAAGATTACATACGTATAATTTTTATATAAAATTTCAGTTACAAACCAAAATTATCTGTTATTTTGAGAGCTTTATGCGCAATTGTTTAGAAGTTGTTGAGTTGAGAATGAAATTCAGTTGAGCTGTCTTCTGCTGTTTCCAAAGCACAAAAAAGAGGTCACTTGGTCACATTATTTGTAATGCTACTTTTCCCCCAATGAACTACCACGCATTACTGTGATTATTGATTATCAGAGTGTAAATACTTGTCAAATTCAAATTAATAGAAACTTGTACCTATTACATCAAACTCCTTGCCCATCCCCTGGATTAGAAGATTGAGTTTGGGTCTCTTAGTTTCATCATCAATTTTAAATGATAATAATAATAACAATAATAATAATAATAATAATAATAATTTTTAATAAAAACGACATTGCATTTCTAGGATAAATGTAATAAACGTACATAAAAAATAAACTAGGGTTTTATTTATATTCTCTATACAAACACAAACTGAGAATCCTCATCTCCCACACAACTATAACAAGAGGAACAGCTTTATAGGCAATAAATTTACATATATATCACTAAATTTTACTATTATTTATCTTTTAAAAAGACACCAATATGTTATTTATCAATAAATGATGCCTAAAAATATATACTTCTGCGTGTTCATGATGTAGCGTTAAGGAAATGAGATAATGCCTTGTCAGTATCATTATCATACATAACCAAGGCTTCAGCAACGGAGGTTGACGAAAATCCCATTTCACGCAGCAGGGTATAGCTGTTGACAAATTCTGGAATCTTCAAATGAATAACGCATATGTCAGTAAATTAGTAAAGATATTGCGATACATCTTCTCATCAGCTAGTCCTAGTTAGGGAAATGGCAACGAAAAAGTAAAAGACTGGCAGTGTTAGTTAAAAAATGAAAGTGAAATGTAGGAAATAAGTTCAGAAATATCTAACAAAGGACTTCATCGGGGAAATGCTCCAAACAACCCTTCATGCACAGAAAGGTCTTTCCTTCAATTACATATGAATGATAGTTTAAGTTTATTTGAACCAGAGGAAAAGCCAAGAGTGACAAGTAGAAAAGCCCCAATGGAACATGGTCAAAACTAGTAGTCTACTCTCATTAAACTTTTAGAGATCTCTTCCATTGAAGCATAAAGCACATCATGAGCATTTAACAATTGTAAATTAAAGTAAGCATATACGGTCCCCATCCTGACACCGGAAGGGGAGGTCAGATACAGGAGACAAACATATCAGCAAGACATAAGCAAAGTTATAACCATATACTTGACAACTTTTATCAATACTATACACGAAAAGCTCACAATTTCACATAAGATCAGTAGGTTCACAGAAAATATTTGAAGAACCTCTATTATAAAGAGAACAAGACCACTTGAGTTCACAATAAAGAATTTGGCATATTATTTGATAAGCATGATCAACAGAAAAAAAAAAAAGATACCTGGCATATTTTATAAATCAGATTTAGATATACATTATGGTCATATTTTTCAGCAGAGCTGCCTCTTTAACAGTAAATCCATAAGATAATACAAGGATAAAGAACATACCTTGGTTGGATTGTCACCATAATTTGCAACAGCAATGGGAACAGCCTCTCGGTTGAGCCCCATGGCAATATATTTGCTCACAATGGGATCTGAAACAGAAGCCTGTAAAGAAATTAATGTTTGAGAATTGGAAACAGCCAAAGATGTTTTGGAATGAAAAAACGCTTACCATCAAACATATCATGGACTAGAAAATAATAATGCCGTAAATCGGAGAAACACATAATTAACACAAGCTACATTTGCAGTGCAACACCATACATTGGAATTTACTATAAATCAAGAAGTTACCTTTGGCGAGGCTGATTCCATAACCTTAGTTTGAAGATTTTCCATTCCAAACTTGCTCCAATTTGGTTTTTCCTTATTTGCCTCGGAGAGGATTTTTCTCTCCAATCCAAAATCAAACTGGAAGTTGCTACGTTGAATATCTCCAGAATGTGGTAACAAATGGGGCTACATTACAACATTGGAAAAACCAGAACTGTCAAAACTGCCCAAGCCACTGATAGAGAGCTTGCATCCTTTTATACATAGCAAGAGACAGTACAAAAACAATGAAATTTAAGTAATAAAAACGGTTCTTATCAGCTTGCCAAACAAGTATCAAAATTTATAAATAATGTAGTTAAAATCACAAATTAAACAGTTGTGTTGTCTGGTTTTGCCATTTCACGATTCATGTGGGAGTTTGTACACAAGCAGAATCAGTATTCTGTGGGATCAGAAATATCCTCATGTAATATGATGGGGCCCAAATGGGCCTAGTGAAACTATAGCCATTGAAGTGAAGCACAATTCAAGATGGGGAAGGGTATATGAGAGAAAGAAGAGTCGGGGTAATGTCGTGGTCTGATTAGAAGAGCGGTTAGTTAGAGGAGAAAGAGAGGAGAAATGTTTTCTTATTTTTAGTATTAGCTGTGGAGAGAAGGGAATGGGTGGTTCTTTGCAATTTGTTGAACAGAGAACCTTGTTTGTTACTCTAGAGGAGCCTATATCTATGCAGTAGGATTGGTTATCTTGTATTTTCTTATTTTGCAAATAAATGTTAGAGTTGTCTTATATTTCATTTACCTATTCTCTTCTGTTCCTTGTTTTGTGGTGTGAATATATATCAATTGGTTCATGAGTTGTTAGCAGTAGGGCATATACGTCCCATCCAAAGTGCTTTATCCAGCCTGGTGATATTGGTGAAGAAAAAGAATAACCAGTCGAGAATGTATGTAGACTATCGAGCCCTTAATAAAGCAACTATTCTTGACAAATTTCTCATATAGCTTATTGAGGAACTCTTAGATGAATTATATGTTGCAAGGTATTTCTCAAAATCAGACTTAAAATCGGGATATCCAGGTTAGAATGAGGGAGGAAGATATACACAAGACAATGTTTTGGACTCACGAGGTCATTATGAGTATCTTTTAATGCCTTTTGGGCTCATGAACGCACCCTCAATATTTCATTCTCTCAGGTTTTGGGGGACTTGCTGAGCTAAGAAGCCATGGTGTTTTTTCTATGACATTCTTGTCTATAGCAAGGGATGGGAAGAACCCTTGCGACAATTTATAAGGGGCTTGAAATTCTGAGACTTCGGTTATATGCCAATTGGGACAAGTGCAGTTTTGGCTTGGAGAAGGTGGAGTATCTAGGTCACATAATCTTTATTCACAGTTACAGTTGATCTAGCAAAAGTCAGCAGTGTAGTGCTACTTCTATATTCTTCCATTCAATAGCTTGGGCTTTATTCATCACTTTCCGAAAGATTTTTTGTTTTAGACGATTTCAATTATGCTCTGATCTCCTCCGCAGCCCATTAGAAAATTCTCACCAAATACTGTTCATCCAACCCCTGAATAACTCTATCAAATCATTAAAATTGAGTGATGAATTCATTTACAGATTTCTCCTACTTAAGAGCCACCACTGACTCAAAAGAATCTCCCATCAAGACTTATTGAAACCTTTGGATGAGTGCGTTGTTGAAACTACTCCAAAATTGGTTTGGATTGCATATTTCCCCCCACTGAAACTACGATAAAGCAAATCCTTCTATTTCCACTATAACAACTTCCATTTTCTCCTCTTCTTGCACTCCTTTAATCCGAGATATCTTTCCACTTTACCCATCCCCCCATAGCATGCTCTCCCTCAAAAACTACAACCACAAATGAAATCCTTTCATTCACAATAGTTACTCCACTTACACTTTTTCCGATTCTCTCTTTCACGAATCTTTCAACAATCTTTCCAACTATGCCAACTGTGAATCCTGTTGCGAAAGATGGTATTCCAAATTCAATTCCATTTGGGTCAATCTTGCATCTAATCTTGCTTCAAAAATTGATAGGTTCTTTATCAAGAACCTAATGAGAAACACACTTCTAAACTCACTCACACAACCCACAGTGAAACTGAACGGCCTCTTTTATTCAATATGCAGTCAATGGTTACAGAAAGAAGAGAGCTTAACCTCCCCCTATCAGGACTAACAACTTCCTGACAAAAACAAATGAATTCACTAACTCCCTCATCTACAACTAATCCCCCTTTATATACATGATCCCCTCAATTGACCCTCCTACTGCCTTGGTAGTTAGGTTGTGTAACTGCTTTTCTCCTACTGTATACAAGTAGAGGCGTAACAATACCACCCTCCTCTGAAACAACCTTGTCCCCAAGGTTGCCCTCAGTATATTGGCACTGGGTCGTTGCCCTGTCTTCCCAAGTCCGCTGCTTGCCTTTCAATCTCCCTTCAAAAGATGAGGATACCAGTATGGTGACACATTTATAGGATCCACCCTTTCTTGAGTGGGATACGGTGTTATTTATTAGGTAGCAGAGGCAAACCGGGTATCTCTCGAAATACCCGTTAGTGCGGCTGCAGCACTACTTCTAATTCAGCTTTCTGCGCCTCCATCACATCCCCATCCCACTCACCATTCTTTCCCTGCACTTCCACCAGGCCCGGGTCCCACACCAAGGTCCCTGACTCAGCATCCACTAGCTCTTCTAATTCAGCTTTCTACGCCTCCATCACATCCCCATCCCACTCACCGTTCTTTCCCTGCACTTCCACCAGCTGTCGTGACAGAGCTGATTCACCCCTTATGTTTACCATTTTGTCCCCCACGTTATATATCATCATCATTTCGTCCCAATTACTCCTAACTTCTCCAAGTTTCGCCAACCATTCGACCCCCAAGATGACATCCACTCCGCCCAGCTCGACTAAATGGAGTCTTTCCTCGACCTTCTTACAGATTCCTCTTGTCAAATTTCTTTGCCCATCCCCCAAACTCACCTGATAAGGGGCCGTATCCTCTATGGACAGCTTCAGTTCCTCCGCTAACCTTTGTCTGATAAAGTTGTGACTGGCCCCGCTGTCGACCAGGACCAGCACCCTCCGGTCTCCTATCATTCCAGTCAACTTTATAGTTTTAGGCTGAGTCAACCCTTCCGCCGAGCAAGAAGACAATTCCATAGATCTCAACTCCGGTTCAACCCCGTCACTTGCGTCATCCTCCTCGTCTTCCGCTAGCAGCAACACTCTCAAGTTCTTCTCCGAACATAGATGGCCTGGAGCAAATAGGCCCCCGCATTGAAAACAACGACCTTCTTCCCTCCTCTTCAGAAACTCCGAGTAAGGTAAGTGTCTTACCATTCTTCCTCTACTATCGCCTCCCCCAACAATACTTCCTCTCGTGTTACTCGCCGACGACGACCCCTCCTTTCTGGTCGTTTTAACTCCCTCGGCCCCACCCGTTCGACTCGCGGTCTGTCAATCAATGTTGCCTTGAATGACCGTTGACGTGGCTCGCATTCCCTCTGGGTTTATTTTCCCGCCGTTCCATCCACCGTCTCGTGCTTGACACATAACGTCCTCTACATCCCTTGCAACCCTTATCGCCCCCATCAATTCTTGAAGGTCTTGTATACGTACTTGCCCCTTGATGTCGTCCCGCAGCCCAGCTAGGAAAAAACCCAATACCAACTCCTCCGATAGACCCTGGGTCTGACCCAATAACATCTCGAAACCCCGAATGTATTCCTCCACTGTGCCTTCTTGCCTCAATATGGCCAACTGTTCGTATACAGTTCCCCTAAACCCACCTCCAAAGTGGTTAATCAGTCCAGCCTTCAGACCCATCCAAGAACGGTTCTTGGTCTTCTCTCTCCAATATTTGAACGAGTAACTGGCACTCCCCTCCATACTAATGTAGGCCAATTCCACCTTATCTTCCTCCGCCACTTTCTATATATCGAAGAACCGTTCAGCCCGGTTAATCCAACTATGCGGTTCCACTCCTTCAAATGACGGCAACTCAACCCTTTTCCTCCAGTTTTGGGGAATTCCCCCATTGTCGTGCCTTTCTTGACTATCGTTCACAGAATTGCTACTTCCTTTAGAGCCACCCCCTTGATTATTGTTACCTCCATTCATCCCTCTTATCAGTTGTTGTAGATCACGCCTGATTGCCGTTGTCTCCTCCTTGATTCCCTCCACTGTAATCTCCAAATTGTTCAATCTTCCCTCCGTTTGACTTTCCATCGCTGATTCCCCTCTTCCTTGGATCCGACAGGTTGAACCAAATGATAGGTTCTTTATCAAGAACCTAATGCGAAACACACTTCTAAACTCACTCACACAACCCACAGTGAAACTGAATGGCCTCTTTTATTCAATATGCAGTCAATGGTTACAGAAAGAAGAGAGCTTAACCTCCCCCTATCAGGACTAACAACTTCCTGACAAAAACAAATGAATTCACTAACTCCCTCATCTACAACTAATCCCCCTTTATATACATGATCCCCTCAANTGACCCTCCTACTGCCTTGGTAGTTAGGTTGTGTAACTGCTTTTCTCCTACTGTATACAAGTAGAGGCGTAACAAAAATTGCCTGGCAACTAAAGCCCGTTTCCTAAAGTCCTCTCCGATGCTTCCACTCATAACTCCGTCATTCTTGTACTCGTCATGTGTAGTAAACCACAAAGCCCATATTGAGCTCTGATAGTTTATATAAACTGGATCAGAAAACTCAAAAGAGGAATGAAACACTCAAGGAAATTGAGAACTGGTACTTCGAGGCAAATAACAAGCTATAACAAAATAAATACTAACAGAATTTTGCAACTTATTTGAATTTAAATCAATTAAATGTATTTTCCTTCACCCTTATTCTCTTCCTTCATAAACCTTTGTAATAGGAGGTTGTATCCTTACATTTAGGGTGACCAAGATATCAAATTTTAGTTTTCTAACGTTAGGGTGTTTGAGATTTTCCGTTTAAGTGTTTTGCACAGGTTGCCTTTGAGGTTTCCTTTTTCTCCCCTATCACTTCATCTTTATTGCATACCATCATGAGTTCAAGCGTTGGAGCTGCAATCTATGTTACATATGAATCTATACAAGTCTAGTAAGATATTGAAATCTATGTTACAATCCCGCAATTTACACTCTTGTAAGCTCTTCGTGATCCTAAGTACAATCTCAAGTTTGACAACCATGATATAAATAACATAGAATCAATTGCTGTAGCTAACTGCTATCCGCCATAATAAATCTTACAATAGCCATCTCCTAAGCCAATCTTCCAAAAATTCTTAAACATTTCAAAGCAAAGCAACAAACAAAAATTAGACAACCAAAGACGAGACATGTTCAGCAACCCAGCCATCGAGATTCCAGATAGGGAAAAAACGAAAAATCTGAACAAATTAAACTCCCACAGCAGCTATTGTTAACAGGAATTGCAGCATAAGGAACGAACCAATTAACTAAGGAAATAATATTAATACGACAAAGTAAAAGGAGTGGCAACAAAACTTCACTTTCTAGAGTATCACAACGAAGAAAACGTCCAAACGGGGCAATCATGACGAAAACAAGGTCTATATGTGCATCGCAGAGGAAATGATTGGTGTTCACGCACAAGCATCGAGGACCCAATATAAAGAAAGTCAAGGATTCTATAATTTCCAGTTAGACGTATGTTTTGAAAAGCATCTTTTCTGGAGAACAGTAGCTTATCTATTAAAAGCCCACTCAGGACATTCGATAAATAATCACATTATTTTTCACCAAAAATAATTAACCAACATACAGAATCTTAAATTTAACAACCTAATCTGGGCAAACGTTTCATATCCGAATCTCAATTTCAGCAAAACTCACCGGCGGAGTGATCCTATATTCTGGCTTTATAAAAACTCTAATACCCAATCCCGCTGCAGATTAAAAACAGAAAAAGTCAACACAACCAATCAATAGAATGAATGTGTATCCAATGCATCCAATAAACTCTCTTATTTCCCTGATTGGAAATATTGAAAGATGGGAGAGAGTTGTAACTTACGAGAAGAGGAAGGAGGAGAAGAGTGGTGCGGGTGGGAGGGGCGTGCGGCGGCGTGGCCGTGAGAGGCGATCTTAGGGTACATTTGGTGGGAGGATGGAGAAGAAGAAGAGCTGTAGAGTGGAGGTTCGGTCCTGAAATCGTAGTCCATCACCTACGGGAAGACGATTGAATTTTCTGGAAGCGTCTAATGTGAGCCAAGTGATGCGTCAAATAGTTGCCAACACCGCGTAGGACAGGAAAAAACCCAAACCATTAATCCTTCTTGAATAGCATTTTAATCATGACAAATTCTAAATAACTATTTTATAAATGAATAATGATTTGTTCACAACCTCTTTTAATTTAACAGCTAAGTAAAAGTTTCTTCTTAAATAATAAAATATTCAGTATCAGTACTAAATTTTCTGTGGGTAATTCCAAAATTATTAAAGTATTGAGTAAAAGAATAAGACTTAACCAAAAATAAATAAAATTAAAAATACTAAAATAGAAAATTTGAAAACAAAAAAAAAAAACAAAGAAATAAATTTAATAGAGATTAAGAAATATTTGGAGCTTCACAAGAAAAAGTATTGTTTTTTCTTCTTATAGCCTAAGTTATTGATAAGTAAGAATTTTTATATGTTGTGTTGCAACTTATCTACTTTCAATTGTGTTTTAAATTTCCAGAATACTAAGGTATTGCTCAATTTATTTTTCTTTTTCATAAACACTTCATTCCACCCTAATGTTTATAGTTTCATTTATGACTTGCAAGGAGAAGATACTATACCTGTTAAAATAGGCCTCTATAATAGGTCATGGCCCTAGTCCATGTGGGTTAGGACCAAAAAATTCCACAGGACCAAAAAAACTCTTTATTAAAAAGGTTCTCAGGGCTAAAAAGCCCCAAAGCCCTGTGGGTCAGGACCAACCCATGGGCTTTCTTTTTTACAAAAAAAATTAAATATTCAACAATAAATTACATTTTTACATAGAAAAGAAACATTTATATTAAGTGTTATAACTTGAAAATTTTAAATTATGAAGCACACAAACTCAATCAGAGAAAAAGCTATCAACTTATATAGCAGCCAGAATCACAAACAATAAAGAATGATTGTCAAAAAAACTTGAATGTGAAGATTGGTGGCAGTGTTTATTTTAGATGCTCTCTAATCAAGCATACTCAGTGATTTACTCCAATACCTTATTAACATCAGTATCTGGAAAGTAATTTTGCCTACTATAATTATTGCATATTTGAAAACAAATATGTCTAATGAGAGAAAAAAAAAAACAAGAGATACTGTATACATCCAGAATTGGAAACTAAAAAAAGAGATATTTTTAAAATATATGATTATTTAATATTAATTTTGATTCAATAATGACTATAAATTGTTTTAATTAAAATATGTGTGTTTGAGTTTTTTTTGAAAGAAAAAATAAAAAGAACATTATTATCATAATTATAAAAATGAATATAAATAATTTTTATTAATTTTATAAATAATTTTATGTTAAAAATAATTTTTTAGTTTATCAAAATAGTAAGTTTTAGAAATAATTAAATAATTAATAATGTTTAACTTACAAAATATTACCAACAGAAATTAATAAGATAATAATTTTAATTAAAATATATATTGAATAAGATAATAACGTTTAAGCTAATTTTAGTTTATGGAAAACAATTATTTTTACTTTTCTATTTTTCAAACGTAATCATTTAAAAAAAACATTGCGTTATATTTAAAACGTACATCAATTGTCTCATAACTAAAAAATGTTGTTGTGTGGAAAAATAATGATTTGACAAAGTTTATATATATAATTAATTGACAACTTGTTTATAATAATATAATAATAAATATAATATATAATATTTATAATATGAGAGAGAGAGGGAGAGAGAGTAAAATTACAATAAATTATGTATATATAAATTATATTATTTCTAAAATTTAATTAAAGTTTTAGAGTGGGGTTAAAATTTAATTAAGTTTTAGAGTGGGGCTAAACCCACTTTAACCCTGACCCTAACCCACTTGAGAGGGGGTTTTAGGGGTTGGGGCTTTTTTCTGGCCCCCTACTTGAGGGGCTTCTTAAAATAAGGCTTTTTCAACAGTGGGTTGGGGCTGGCCATGGGGCCATGGGTTAGTTTGACACCTCTAGAAGATACATCAAAGTGAATAAAAAACAAAAAACTAACACAAACATATGTAGAAAATTAATAGTTACAATTTGGTTCTATAAGAGATGGGACTGAATAAAGCTTTCAAACATGTGTAACTTTTGTTCATATATAAAAAATACAATTAGTAAATAAAAACAATAAATACACCACCATAATTTATATTAGTCAAGACTATGTCCAATCTCTTAATTATCATGTTTTCATTTCATTAATCAAATATATCAATTTCATGTACACAGACTTTTCCAATGAGTATTAACATCTCCAAATATATCAAGTATTAACCTCAACATGTCTCATGAGTATAAACCTTTTCAAGTATCTCGCAAGTATCAACTTCTTTAGTTATTACAAGTTTAGCCTCTTCAGGTATATCTCCTTAATCTCATGATGAGTGCATATTTATGTCGTCATTTAGCCTTTTCTGGTTTCTTAATTGCTTTTTGTGCTTAAAATGTTATTTTAATTAGGATTTATTTTAGGATAGATAAATGAGTTTGAGATATAAAAATATGTTAAAAATAGTTTTTTAGTTGCATAAATGTTTTTTTTATACTCTTAAGTATTTTGATGGAGCTAAAGTTAAGTTTAAGTTCATGGATGGAATAAGATACAAAAATCAAGAGCTAAAATTTGTTCCCTTTTCATTTAAGAGTAACCAAGAGCTAAAAAGAGAAATGAGAGACCTTATTATAAATGAGAGTGAATTCTTTTGACGGGAAGTTTAATATGAAGAAAATGTTGAAATGCTTTTGAGTGAAAAGAGAAAAAAAAAAGAGATAGAAGGAGGGAAAAGAAACTCAAACTTTTGAACAAAGAGTTAAGAGAGATATTATAGAAAAAGAAAGAGAAGGAAGCTAAGAAAAAACAATATAAAAGAAGACTCAAAGAAGAAAGAGAAAAAAAAGGAGCAAGAAAGAATATAGATAGAGGAGGAGGAAAGAAAACTAGTATGAAAAGAAAAAGATAAGACAAAGAAATAACAAAGAAAAGAGAGAAAAATAAGAGATTGAGAGTAGATAAGAAGAGGAAGTGTTACTAAAGGCACCTACCACTCCCTCAATAATAGTTGAAACCAAGATGATATATGAAGTTTTCCAATCTTTGAACTTTTCTCAATTTATCATTAAAACCATCTTTCATATTTTCGACATTTACTCTTGAAAAGTTTTTAACTTCATTTCCACTTCCCATTATTTTAAACTTCTCAAAATTTTCAAAGTCACACTTTCAGTTAATGTTGCCACCTAGGTTACAATTAACTCAAGTGGACAAAAACACTATGGGGAAGTAGGCCTTGAAAACTCTCAAGGAAACTCTTCCACAATTAACTTAAGGTCTCCTTTTAGTCTTTCATTGAGATGTGTTTTGCATGTGAAACAAAAATTGATTAAAATATTATTTGGTGATTATTGTAGATGGATCTTTGATCTTAGAGGAATGATACACAAGTTGACCAATAATAAGAAAAAAGTCTTGTCATGAAGAAACATGAAGATTTTAGGACAAATATTTTTCAAAAGGGAAAGGATGATGACATACCCCCTATCCATGGCCAAGTACACTCAAGAAAAGTTTAAGCCATTTGTGAAAAGTGGACCAAAGCTCTTATCATCATTGGCCACCAATGAGTTCTTGGTAGAGTAGGTTTATTTTGGACCTTGTAGTATAGAGTTTTCTTTTTGGCCTTGTATCTGGACATATGGTTGTAATATAGGGTTTTAGGCCTAAAGGAGATGGACCCTAAGGAAATGGATGGATCTAGCGTAAAAATCCTAGCTTGGAGCACAAACCATTCAGAAGTTTGTGGGCCCTTAGTTAGTGTGGTCTTTAAGTTGCTCTATTGTGTGAGATACATGTTATTTCCTTATGGCATGTTTATAATGAAGAGGATTGATGGGCATGTGTATGCTCTTAGTGGAGTGGATTAGTGGCCATGTGTCCTCCTTCTAATAGAGAGGGGTTTGCCTTGGTCTCCAAGTTTGTAGAATTAAGGTTTTGCTTCTGCATTTTATAAGGCACTTATATGGTTACCTAAACTTATAAATAGAGGTGTCTACCCCATGTAAAAATCACCTTTGAATTTGAGTAAAGTTATGCTATCAATTGATGGAAGTTGTCATGAGGCCATAATAGGGTTCTCATTCTTGTATTTAATGCGCCATTGATGCACATGTGATAATAGTTGAAAAACCGTTATTTTTATACTTAATTTTGATACTTAATGCACCCTTTTTTACTTAGAGACTTGCTTGGACTCGTGATTTTTCTTTAGTTTTGTGAATAAGAGAATTGAGGATATACTTGATGTTCATCTGATATACTAAACTGATTTGAACATTGCTTTTGATTGAACATGTTTTGATTGATTTGCAATGTGTGTTCCTATGATTGATTATGTGTTATATGTACGGAACATGCTTATATTGAAATGTGTGATAAAATGATTTTGATTACTTCTGCACATTTCTGAAGAAAAGATCACAAACACTTTTATGAACTTATATTTGTTGTGACAAAGGTCTAGTTCAGTCGAATACACTAGGAATGGATTCGACTATGCTAAAATCTTTGTACAGATTTTGTGAACACGTGCTTGATGAGATTTTGAGTTGAAAAGAATTTCAAAGTTTTTTTTCAAGTGTCAGTCAACTGTGTGGAACATTCATTCGACTGTATTGTTGTTATATTTGGAATTTTGTTATGCCTACTTGCTCCAACGACTATATTTTCAAAAGTTAGTTAAGATTGACTGACTGGGTCAACTGTCCTAAATGTGTATTGATTTGGTTGACTGAGGAGCAATTGTGTTGACTGTCTGTTATAACTGTTTTAATACAGTCGACTGTATTAATAGGCAATTCGACTAAGAATGACAGGAAAACTATAAATAGAACTGAACACGAATTGTTCTGAGACTTTTGTGATCTAACATTTTCATTGTCCTGTTTCAGAGAAAGTTCTCAGTTTAGGAAGCTCCAAGAATTCTCTAAGAAGACGACGGTGATCTTTCTTGAGAGAGATTCAGATTGAGGAGTCCTTTGCGCACATTGTTTGATCAACATCTGCACAAAGAAGGTGTTGTTGTATTTGATCTTGAAGGCTTGGCACCCTGTGAAGACTGTTGTATTTGACTGAAGGCTTGGCAACCTGTGAAGTCTGCTGTNATAGGCTTGGCAACCTGTGAAGCATGTTGTGATAGGCTTGGCATCCTGTGAAGAGTGTTGGTTGCACGTTGAGGATTGTTCAACGTGGGTTCAGATTGCAGAAGAGGGGATTCTTCCTGCAATTCTGGTTTTGTGTGTGCAGCTATATTTGGTTTTGGCTTAGAGAGGAGATTTATATTTTTACGTGGGGCTTCTATAAATTCCTTGTTGTAAAAACTCCAACCATTATAGTTTATTTGTTTCCAAGATTGGAAGGACACTAGATGTAGGCATTGTTGGCTGAATGAGTATAAAAACCAATGTTTGATTTTTTTTTATCCCTGCACTCTTTATTTCAGTCGACTTTAATTGTTTAGTAGTCAACTACGTTTTTCCGCTGCACTGAAATTTTCATTACTTGCATTTCAAGGAAAGATCAAAAGCTTTGAATTTTCATACCAAGATTGCGAAAAGATTTTGTTTTTTGAACTAACACCAATTCACCCCCCTCTTGGTGTAAAACGAAGCCAACCTGTTTCCTAACAATTGGTATCAGAGCTGGTTTTCATAAAATATTTGAAAACTCAGTCAACTCCGTTTTTATTCTATTCGACTGTAAAACCTGGGGATGGCTTCAAATTTTCAAACTTTTGGTGAAGGTGCTTCAACAAACAGACCACCTCTGTTTGCTGGTGAAAACTATCCATTTTGGAAAATTTGCATGCAGATCTTTCTTGAATCTCAAGATAAAGGAATTTTGGATACCACTTTAAATGGTCCATATGGGCCTACAAAAACTGTTGATAATGAAACTGTGTTGAAACCTTTTACTGAGTGGACTGCTGATGAAAATAGAAAAGCTCAGTATGATGTTAAAGCTAGAAATATTATTGCCTCTGCACTAACAATTAATGAATTTTTCAGGATATCCCAATGCAAGTCTGCAAAGGAAATGTGGGATGTTCTAGAGGTAACACATGAAGGCATGAATGAAGTCAAGAGAGCTAGGAAGAATTCCTTGATACAAGAATGAGTTATTTAGAACGAAAGCTGGTGAGAGCATCTATGATGTCCAGAAACGGTTTACTCATATTGTAAATCACCTGATGGCTCTTGGCAAAGTTTTTGATAAAGAAGAGATCAACATCAAGATTTTGAAAAGTCTGAACAGGAATTGGCAACCAAAAGTCACTACAATCTCTGAATCCAAAGATCTTACAACTATGAATATGGCTACCTTGTTTGGCAAGCTACGTGAACATGAGTTGGAACTTGGTAGACTAAAGGATGAAAAGGAGATTGAAGAAAAGAAGTCCATTGCTCTGAAGGTTGCAAGCAATAATCTCACAGAAGCAGAGATGGACGACAGAGAACTGATGACCTTGATGGTAAGAAAGTTTAGTCGACTTATGCAAAATGATAGTCAATTGTCTAACCATGCAGGTCAAAGCAAGAAGAAGAGCTTCAACACAAACANTGTCCANTGNTATGAATGTGGTAAAGAAGGTCACATCAAGCCTGACTGTCCTGAATTACAGCCAAAGCAGAAAGGAAAGAAAAGATTTCCTCAAGGCAGAAATATGAGAAAGAAAGGAGCCTTTATTGCTTGGGAGAATTCAGACTCTGAAAGCTCAAGTGATGATGATGCTGACCAAGAGGAAAAATCCAATATATGTCACATGGCTGGAACTGTAAAGACTGAGTGTAACAGTGATGATGAATTTGAGAAGCTGCCTATAGAAGAGAAATATCAACAGCTGATCAAGACATTCAGGGAATTGCATGCTGAAGCAATGCGACTGGAATACAAGGTTAATCGACTGAACTTTGAGAAAAGAGATTATGAATATAAGATTGATAACCTTGTTACTGGAAATGAAAGATTAGAAAAAGAATTGAATGTAGCCTTATCATCTGCTAAGAATATTGAAATTAAAACTGCTAGAAAACCTGCTAGAAATGCATGTTTTTACGGCAGATGTGTTGGTCACACTGTTAGAAATTGTTATTATAGACATGTTGTTCCTCAAGGATTATGTGTATGGATATCAAAGGAACATGTGACAAGAGCTGACAATCAAGGACCCAAAGTTAAATGGGTACCAACAACCAAAACTTAACTGTTTTGCAGGTTATACAACTGATACAGAACTGTTCTTAAGGATAAATCAACTATGGAACATTTCAAAAACCTTGAGTGTCTACAACTGGTAAATATGTATCTACCTGCTGCATCATGCATATATTGATTAAATGTTGGTGTATGATTTTTACATTGAGTGGTTAATTGTATGATTGATTGAATCTGTGCAAAATGGTTTTATGAGTCCCAGTCGACTCCAATATTAATTCAATCGACAGTGTCATTTGAATATTTAAAAAGCTCTGTTTTTGAACGTTAAAGATTAACTTAGGGTTTAAGCAAAACTCTTGGCATGTTTTTCATCTATAAATGAATGACATAGTCTGAGATATTCACATACAATCTTGCAAGCAAACCCTTATTCTGATTCTGGTGAAAACCCTTCTTCCTTCTTGCTCAAATGGCTTCATCATCATCAAGACCAGGAAAACGTCCAGTGTCCGCAAGAAGAGAGGTTGACCCTTCTGAATGGATCAGTGATGATAAAACTAGAGAAAGATTTCTTATCATGCGTTCACTTACGGAAGTTGTCAAACATCACATGGCTGAGTTGGTTCTTTTTGAACAAGAAGGGTTTATATTTCCTAATGATCTAAAATTTCAAGGTCTCGACAAATTTATTGGGATGAAAGGTGACTGTTATGATGAACTAGTAGAAGTTTTCTACTACAATATCAAAGAATTTGATGGAAACATTCATTCTCGGGTAAAAGGAGTAGACATTGTCATTGATGATGATATTTGGTTGAAAGTCACAGGGCTGAAAAATGAAGGAGAGCTGTCTCACAAGTTTGATTGTCCAAGGTACAAAAGCATACGAAAGACAGAGATGTTCAAGAGCTTCATGAGATACCGAGGAAGATATAGAAAGGAAAAAGGGTTCTTGTTCAAATGGCTTGATAAGGAAGAGAAAGTAATTGCTTTCATCATAGGACACATATTGTTACCTGGTAGATACAACATTACTAAACTTACTCCTATGGGTGTTTGCTTACTATATGCGATTGTATTTAGAATACAGACTTCCATATGGGGTATTCATAAACAAAGTTCTGGAACATTATGGCGTTGACTTTATTAATGAGAAGAAACGAACATGTGGAAGAGAAAATCTGATCGAAAAGGCCACTTTAACCTGTATTGGAATGAAGAAAACTTCTCAAGGATGGGTTTTCAGTGATGAAAATAACTTCTAGAAAGAAAAGATGCAGTATGAGAACAAAGTCAGTGATGAAGAACTCGGACCACTGAATTCAGAATTTGAGTTTCGAGTGAATAACAGATTCAAGAGGACATCTGGAAGGATAAACAACTTCAATAATTCTCAAGCAAAACTACATGAAAAGATGGATATCCTATTCAAACACTATATTGAAGTCTCATCTTCATCTGAAGAATCTGAAAGAAGAGATGTTGACGATATCAGTGAAGAAACCATCGATGAAGACTCATCTGAATCAAAATAGAGTTATGTGTTATGGCAAAATTGTGTTTTGCGTCCTAGACTAGGTCGTTTTATTTTAGATAATGGCATATAAGGCCATTTTGTTTTGTTTTGTGTTGTATTTCCTTGTTCTATGCTCGATCAATGTAATATCTTTTATCCAAGGAAATAATATCATTAGTTTGAATCAATCCATTCACTTAAACTGTTAAATAAAATATGATACTCTGTTTGATTGATTCGGCTGTGCCATGTTTGAAGTCAACTGTGTTATAACTGTCATGCATTTTTATAGATTGACTTCTGTTATGGTTTAATATTATTCTTCCTTAACCACTATACTTGATCTGGAAAAGGTTTTTGAAAGGTTTTGTAGGAAAAACATTGCTTTGGACATATACATTTGAAGTTCAACATTTGGAAAAGCAATGCATTCGACTGATGATTTCAAGCATTCAACTACTTCTAAACTGGGTTAACAATTCCAATTTTGTAATTTTATTATATCCTTACTGTCTGCTTAAATCATTGATATTCTGATATTATCTTTGTTCTTTACATGATTTTATATCTAAATTGAGATAATATTGTGAGATTGTTGATATTTGTGTAATTACATATATATGAGTTAATTGTTTACCAATGATACAAATTTGTCCTTAAACTGATTAACTTGTGATATTCTGCATTGTGCACACAAACTGTTTTTTGAAAATCATGCATAATGACAAAAGGAGTATCACTTCTTTACACATTGTTTCATCACACACCTATTTTTCAAGGGGAGTTTATATTTGTATTTGTGATGAACTTGTGATTTTGAGAGCATCATTGTAATTTTGAAACTGCATATTTGTTTGATGCTTCTCTGTTTTCAAAACTGCATAAATATCAAGCATTCCTTTTTTGTTAAAGCAAAAAGGGGGAGAGTTTTCATGAGTGTATGAGAGCAAGTCTATATGGGGAGAATTGTTGTATCATACTATATCTGCTTGATGATATTTTTGTTGTGTATGTAGAGTACTGTCTTTATTGATTTTGCTATTTGTTTTACTCTGTCATATGTGGAACTTTACAAACAAGGTTGAGTTATTAATCATGGTTGTGCTTCATCAAAAAGGGGAAGATTGTTGAGATTGATGACAATACAAACTCTATATCAAACTGGTTTTTTATGATGACAACACATTGCTTAATAACAGTACATATGTTCCAGGTTTACATGTTAAGTGTTAACGGATTGGCAAGCGTACCAAATTGTATCAAGTAATAATAAATGGTAAGTCCAAGTATCGTTTTCCCAAGAGACTCGAAAGGCCTTATCGTTCGTGTGAATTAAAATAGTAAGACTTGAAAATAAAAATTAATTAATTGGATGAGAGAATAAAATATAAACATGCAAAAGAGATTGATTCAATTGACGAGAAGAAAACAGTGGATGAATGGATTTGTTGGGGGTTTACAATTTCATCTTAT